>NC_082723.1:65853888-65953888 GCF_030144855.1 Hypanus sabinus | reverse complement strand
TTGGAAAGAAGTAAACCCTCCTACCACGTCTCAGTGGCTTTTTCAAACTATTTCTTATCTGAGTTTGGAAAAAATTAGGAGCACTATTTTTGACTCGTCAATTAAATTTGAAGAAACTTGGGGACCGTTCATCCGACATTTTCATATGAATTAATTTGACCTCTTCTGGACCTTCTCTCTGCTTATTCTTGTTCAGGTATGGAGTTCCGGAGTTCTTTGACACTTTCATATACTTATAAACTGTTATTATTGCCCATGTTAGTTTTAGTTTAGTGTTTGTTTCATATATATATTTTCTTTCACACATTTCTAATTTTTTTTTCTTTTTCTTTTGATGATTAGTTTTGTTTTTTTTCATATATAATTATATAGACTTGATTGATTAATGTACTTTTTTGTTGTTGATGTTTAATAGGATATCATTATCCTATTATTAATGTAATCTTAAGTCTATTGTATTCATAACCTATTCATTATTATGTTATGTTTTTTTTATATTTATATGAAACTCAATAAAAAGATTGAAAAAGAAAGAAAAAAAGAAAGAAAGGTTTTGAAGGTGTCCTTGATACTGGGGAGGCTGGTGCCCATGATGGAGCTGGCTGAGTTTGCAACTTTCTGAAATCCAGAGCAACACTCACAGAGAGTGCTGGATGAACTCGGAGGGTCAGACAGCATCTCTGGAAATGAATAGAAAGTCGACATTTCAGGCCTTTTTTCAGACATTTCATGAGCATCAATAAAGGGGTCTCAGCCCAAAAAGTCGACTGTGTACTTTGTGTGTTGTCCCCATTCAAGATTCAAGATTGTTTAATGTCATTTCAGGTACAGAAGTGTAAAGAAGAATGAAATAACTGTTACTACGGGTCTGATGAAGTACAAAAAAACACAAGATAAAGAACATAATAACTATAAATACATAAGATGGCTTATATACACAGATTGATTGTGTGTCCAGGAACGTCTGTACATAAGGTGACTCTGACAGAAAATGGTAAAGTAGTGGTGTTGGGGGTGTGGAGGGGTGGGTTAGTGGGTGGAGGTGTTGATCAGCCTCACTGCTTGGGGAAAGTGACTGTTTTTGAGTCTGGTGGTCCTGGTGTGGATGGAATATAGCCTCCTCCCTGATGGGAGTGGGACAAACAGTCCATAAGTCGGGTGGGTGGGATCCTTCACGATGTTACTGGCCCTTTTCCGGCACCTTTCTGTATCTATGCCCTTGATGATGGGTAGGCTGCTGCCGGTGATGTGTTGGTCGGTTTTGACTTCCTGTTGTAGAGCCGTTCTGCCCGCCGCTGTGTACCAGGCAGTGATGTGAATCGTGATTAACGATCAGTCTCGTATCATCATGTTGTGTCTGTCTGGCGATTCCCTGGATGCCCTGCCTTTAACCACTTTAATCAGGGATCCCACTGTCCGCCGGTGTCTGAATAACTGAGCGCTCGTTTCCACTCTTGAAGGGTTTTCCAGTGCTGGGAGACCCGCAGAGTTTTGGGGGTTTACAGCCACTGAGTCCATGGCCTCTGCAGTCACCTGAGCCGGGACGACGGGCATTAGACTGGAGGGGGAGGGTTTTGTGGGGTTGCTGGTCGGTCTTTAGACCCATGGATACCCTGGATGTTGTTTACCAGAGGGGAGATTGTTTGAAAATCCTCCCTCCCTACTCCAATGATGTTTGGAGAATTTTAACTGTCTTCTACTAAAGACCAATCCAAAAATTCGTTAAACCTCTGCTTTCATTCTCAGTCAAAGGTTTCAAGCCTTTTCCTTCAGTCAAACGCCACTCTGAGCTCACAGAGGTGTCCGTGGATACACTGCTGAGTTTTCCTCAATGGAGACTCCGCTGGATGTGAGCAAACCCTGAGGCAGAGAAACCCCTCCAGCTGCAGTGATGGCAGATGGTCAGCAGGGGGCAGCACAGACCACAGGGTGACTGACGCTCTCTTACCTGAGGCTCCCTCACCCTCACCTTTATTTTTTTATTATTAGAAATACAGCCTGTAACAGGCCCAAAGCGGAAAAGCATTTGATGGCTTGTGCTCGCTGGAGTTTAGAAAACTAAAGGGGGATCTCATTGAAACCTGCAGATTTCCTGGTTGAGATTACATCGATGATAACCAGCACTGATCGCTGCGGCACAACATGCTGGATATAGTCAGTGTGTCAGGCGACAGCTCTACAAAGTGAAACAGAGTTCCAGCTCTTCCAGAACATTCTTCGGACTCAAGATCCAGTTATCGGGAAATGTGGGCCAGGCTGGGGCTTGATTCCAGAATGAGATGTGATCTTATGTGATCATACAGGCATAGAAATGGTATTTACCCCAGGGTTAGGGTGATAAAGAACTAGAGGACATAAGGTGAGGAGAATGATTTAATATAAATTTGAGGGTCAATATTTTATACAGGGTGGTACATACATGGAATGAGCTGCAAGACAAAATGGCTGAGGCAGGTACAATATCAACTTTTAAAAGACATTTGGACTGGTACACGGATTGGAAAGGTTTACAAAGTTATGAGCCAAATGTTGTCAAAGGGACAATGTAGGAGGGGAATCTTGGGTAGCATAGACCAGTTGGGCCGAATGGCCTGTGTCTACACTGTATAACTCTTTGATCAATGACGGATTCACCATCAGTCCGTCAGTTTGTTCTGCTGCTCTTCTCCCATCCGTGTGGGAAACGTCACCGAGGGAGGAGGCATCCGTGACGAAGGCAGGTCAAAGGTCAGGGATGTTTTGGGAGGATGGATGGAATCCTTTAGGAAGCAAGATACACGAGATCAACGGGGTCACCATGGAAACCAGGTGACTGGACCCTCACTGACAGACGTGTTCACCTCGCGGGGCAGTCGGAGTGTTCAGGGCAGGATCCCAGGAGTAGGACGGTGGTCACAGGAAGCTATCAGAAGTGTGACTGTGCTCACAAGGGGTCCCAAGTGTAAGAATGTATTCAGGGAGTCAGCAGGGAGAGGGGTCGTGGTCACAGGAGTTCATCACTGTGGGACAGTGTTCACAAGAAGCCCTCAGAAATGTCATTTTCATTATTAATTTATATTTTCCATACTATATTCAATTTTATTTCTCAATTCTTTGAGGTTAAATTAACCTGGGAATAATTTAGAATATTTTGTGCAATGTTTCAGACATTCCTCCTTCCCAAGCACCATTTTAGCACCGAATCTCCTTTAACCTGGACAAGGGGGCAGGGAGAATGAACAATCCTACCTCTACCATTCCCAAGGTCAAAGACCCAGGGTCACCATGGAAACCAGTTACTCCTACACCCTCAGCACCTCATTGTAAGCCAGCCAATGACCGAGGCTTTTGCTAAGCATGGGTAGGTGACCCTCAGGGAGAGGTCAGACCCTGACATCACAAGGTCACCTGGACACCAGTGGGACATCACAACGAGATGCAACACCCCGACAGATTCAGACTCGGGTCTGGTGGGGACCAGAGGTTCACCACTGCTGGAGGACAGTTTGCTGATCTGGTGGCTGGTGAGACGTCTCCTTCTGGGCTGCAGATTTCACTGATCCCCGGGATGGTGACGTTCAGATCGCAGGAACACAGCGAAGGGACAAAAGACCTCTTCCTGAGACTCAGGATCCTGGTCCTCGGTGGGATTTCATCCCAAACCTGACCGACCTTCCTGAACAAAACCTTCAACATCGAGACTCTGAAGAGGAGAGACAGACTTGGAGAACGGGTGGAGATGTCTGAAGGAGAAGGAAGAAACCTGAACAAGATGGAGAGACTCCCCGAGAGAGAGAGAGAGAGAGAGAGAACTCCTGTAAGAGTGAGACAAAGTACTGATTCCTTCCACTCCTTCAGGGGACAATGATTACAGTGATTGTCTTTGGGAGGAAAGATAGATTAGTTGTTGAGATTTGGGGATCCGCCCGGGGTAAATGTGGATAATTACTGCTGGGAGCAGCTCCTTAGCAATGACCCACTGTCCTTGTTGTTCCTGGCCGTTGCTAAGGAGATGCTCCCAGCTCTTCCAACCAGGGTGATGTCAAAGGCCCTTCAGTGATGTCAGACGGTGCCCATTGTCAAACCACAGACCGGAGAACCTGTCACATTTAATACTCAGGCAGAGATTCGCACTCCATCGGAATCTAGAAGTGTAAACAGTCCACTGTTTGTCAATTACTTGGAGGAGAATGTAGGTGTGGTATAGTTAGTTTTGTGGATGACACTAGAATTGCAGAGTGGTGAAAGTGAGGGTTGTCTGAGGTTATATTGGGATGGAGACCAACCGGGAAATGGGCCAAAGAATGGCAGCGTGAACTTCAGGGGGACAAGTGTGACATGATAGATTCTGGGAAGTTAAACCAGAACAGAACACACAGAGTGAATGACAGAGCCCAGAGGAGAGTTGTAGACAGTACGAAGTTCCCCGAAAGAGCCTGCACAGGTAGACAGGGGAGTGAAGAAAGTGTGGAGGGTTCGCTGTGCTGTGTAAATCTGTGACACTAGGTGTAAATACTCCTGTCGTTGTCTGGCTGTAAGCTGGTGAACCTACACCTGCTCTTTCTTCTCCCAGAGGGACTTGGGTGCTGGAAACTGTGGCATCTGGTTGAGCACAGGAAATGGAGGTTTTCACCATGTGAGCCAGTGAGGAAGGTGGGATTTGAGCAGTCCATGATGCAATGTCGAGACAGCAAATCCCAACTGCAATCGAACGGTCCACCTGAGTCCCATCCACACCTTGGTGCTAACTTGACAGCCACTAACATTCCTGTCCGAAAATTAACTCCATCGTGGGAACAGTGTGCAAACATCTCTCTCGCTTCAGGACCATCTGCATCCCATCCTCTGAATTTGTTTTGACATTGATTTGCTTCTGATTTTAAAAGTTGCCATTTCAGTGTGCCAATGGGTATTTGTCATGCCGACTGGCTCTGCCTGAAGCTGATAGTTTCTTGGTGAAATTCAATGAGTTCTCCCCCCAGGTGGGATCTTCACATTCAGTCTCTGTGTTCCAAAACCTTCCCTGCTCTGGCTCCAGACTCAGCCTGGCACTGCTTGGAACACTGGAAAAGGCCCAGTCCACTGGGGCCCTGTCCACTGCTGGTCGAGGGACGGGACTGGAGGCCATTGAGACCAGGCTCTGAGCTCAGACAGAGAGAATGCATCACCCACAATATTGTTTCAAAGTTTCACTGTGATTTAAAAATAAAGTGGAATTCACCATTTCTGTAGGGTTTGCTGGTTTGTGCACAGGAAGATTGGGGGGGGCAACAGGTTGCTGACTGTCACTCGGCTGAGCTGGCTCTCTGAACACTGGGACACACACCGGCTCAGCTGGTTCTCGGAACACTGGGACACACATTGGCTCAGCTGGTTCTCTGAACACTGGGACACATACTGGCTCAGCTGGTTCTCTGAACACTGGGACACACCCTGGCTCAGCTGGTTCTCTGAACACTGGGACACGCACTGGCTCAGCTGGTTCTCTGAACACTGGGACACGCACTGGTTCAGCTGGTTCTCTGAACACTGGGACACACACTGGCTCAGCTGGACCTCAGAACACTGGGACACACTGACTCAGCTGGACCTCTGAACACTGGGACACACACCGGTTCAGCTGGTTCTCTGAACACTGGGACACACACCGGCTCAGCTGGACCTCAGAACACTGGGACACACTGACTCAGCTGGTTCTCTGAACACTGGGACACACACTGGCTCAGCTGGACCTCAGAACACTGGGACACACACTGGCTCAGCTGGTTCTCGGAACACTGGGACACACACTGGCTCAGCTGGACCTCTGAACACTGGGACACACACTGGCTCAGCTGGTTCTCGGAACACTGGGACACACACTGGCTCAGCTGGACCTCTGAACACTGGGACACACACTGGCTCAGCTGGACCTCTGAACACTGGGACACACACTGGCTCAGCTGGACATCGGAATACTGGGACACACACTGGCTCAGCTGGGCCTCGGAACACTGGGACACACACCGGCTCAGCTGGACCTCAGAACACTGGGACACACCGACTCAGCTGGTTCTCTGAACACTGGGACACACACTGGCTCAGCTGGTTCTCTGAACACTGGGACACACACTGGTGTGGCAACACGGTGGCTCAATCGCTTTACAGTGCCAGTGATCGGCAGTCAAGGTTTGATTCCTATAAGGTCTGTAAGGAGTTTGTTTGTTCTCTCCGTGACCGCGTGGGTTTCCTCCGGTGCTCTAGTTCCCTCCCACAGTCCACAGATGTACGGGTTGGTGTTAGTACATTGTGGCCATGCTATGTTGGCACTGGAAGAGTGGTGACACTTGTGGGCTGCCCCCAGCACGTCCCTGCCAGAGGCAATGCATTTCACTGGGTTACAGTGGACCTGTGGCCAATAAAGCAAATTACTGCAGGCTGGAGTCAGACGGAGCCTGGAGTGTACAGGAGTCACTGGTATCTGTCTTTATACACACACACACACACACACACACACTCACACGCACACACACACACTCGCACGCACACACACAGACAGACACAGACTCACACACACACACACACACACTCACATGCACACACACACGCACACAGACACACACACAGACACACACACACAGACACACACACACACTCACACTCACAGACACACACACACACACACACACTCACAGACACACTCACACACGCATACACACACACATACACTCACAGACACACACACACACACACGCTCACAGACACACACACACACAGACACACACACAGACACACACACACTCACACTCACACGCACACACATACACACACACACTCACAGACACACACACACGCACACACACAGACACTCACAGACACACACACACACACACACACACTCACAGACACACACACACACACACACACACACACACACACACATCCCTCTGTCATCTCACTTTCCACCTGCCATCGAAGAGACGTGGCCACGTGAGGTTAGACCACCACCCCAGCTCGAGTTGTGCATTTCCTCCTCACAGCATTGCGATCTCGATCGTTCAACCTCCATTAACCCTTCATGGACTCGGTCAGCTCCTCTGTAAGCGATCACACTCCACAGTCTCCATGCGTTCAGCACATTTCTCACTACTCACACTCTCTTCTCACTTCAACCGTCAGGAAGGAGAAACTCTGCAAGACAGGCAGCATCTATGAAGCAGAACAAGTAGTTGATGTTTCATGTCCTGATTGGGGGGGAGGGGGCAGCCTGAAACATTGCTGTTTATTCCTCTTCATTCCTGACTTGCTGAGTTCCTCCAGCGTTTTGTGTGTGTTGTTCTGGACTTCCAGCATCTGCAGAATCTCTTGTGTTCACAATAATCCAAATGTGGTCTGACCAATGCTTATAAACCCTCAGCATTACATCCTTGACTTTCTATTCTTGTCCTCTAAGAGGTGGAAGACAGTGAGGTCAGAGTGGAGATGGGTTGAATTAAAGTGATGGACAAGCGGTAACTCAAGGTCATCCTTGGTATCTGATTGGGGGTGTTTCTGCAAAGAGGTCATCCAATCCGTATTTGGTTTCTCCAAAGATGTTCCGGTTGGTAGGTTAATTGGTCATTGTAAACTTCCCGTGATTATGCTAGAATTACATTGGAAGTTACCTGGGCAGCAGTAGTAATTCTTTCTTGCTGTATTTCAATAAATAAATATTTGATCTGTATGAACAGCGTGCAAGACAATCTTTTCACTGTATCGTGGTATATGTCACAATAATAAAGCAACTTACCAGTTTATATGTTAGGTCCAGATTGTGAACGGTGCTTTAGAATTTGAGAAAAACAGACAACGCACTCTCACAAACTCAGGACAGCCAGAAGAATGGTAGTGTAGTGGTTAATGTGACGTCACTACAGCTTGGAGGGTTCGAGTTCAGAGTTCATTTCCACTGTTATCTGTGAGGGGTTTCCCCTCCACTGCGTGGGTTTCCTCTGGGTGCTCCAGTTTCCTCCCACAGTCCAAAAACATGCTGGTTGGTAGCTTAAACTGGTCCTTGTTAATTGTCCTGTGAATAGGCTAGGGTTAGATTGGTGGGTTGCTGGGCAGTGCGGCTCGGTGGACCAAAAGAGCCTGTTCCGCACCTTGTCCCTAAATTACAACAAAAATCAGCCTATGGGTTAGCATGGACAGGATGGGCCAAAGGGCCCGTGTCTCTGCTTTATGGCAAACTGAGGACTAACTTAATCTTAATTAAATAAACAAATAAAGTAGAGGAGACCACAGCACGGAACAACTGGGTTTGAACTAAGAGCAAGTGTCTTGTTGCTTCACTTGGATAGAGTGATAGATCCATAGAGAGCGGGGGGGTGGTGGTGGGGGGGGGGAGATAAATGAGCCAGAGTCATCACGTGTTTACATGGGGACGGTTTGTAAGAAGATTAGTGAATGTTGGTGCAAGTGAAAGACAGAGTCATGGAGATACAGGCATAAGGTGCGAATCAACATAACACAGGAACAAATCTCACACACCACAATACTCAACTGTGCCCTGAACAAAATTTTATACACTTACAACATGACTTCAAGGTAGTAATCTCTGGATGACTTCCAGTACCACATGCCAGTCAAGGCAAGAATAGGATTATAGGACAGATGAATGCGTGGCTGAGGAACTGGTGAAGGGAGCAGAGATTCAGATTTCTGAATCATTGGAATTTATTTTGGGGAAGGTATGACCAGTACGAAAAGTTCAAAAGTCAAAGTTCAAAGTAAATCAGAGTACCTACGTGTCACCACATACAAGCCTGTGATTCTTTATCCTGCGGGCATACTTAGCAAATCTGTAACTGTAAACAGGATCAACGGACAGCAGACAGTGCAAATGCAGATATAAATAAGTAGCAATAAAAAACAAGAACATAAAATAACAAGATAAAGAGTCCTTAAAGTGAGACCACTGGTTCTGGGAACACCTGAAAGAGAGGGAGTGCAGTTACCCCGTTTTGCCCAAGAGGCTGGTGGGTGAGGGGTAGTATCTGTTGACGAACCAGCTGGTGTGAGACCTGAGGTACTTGCATCTTCTACCCGATGGCAGCATGACCTGAGTGGTGGGGGATCGTCGATAACGGATGCTGCTTTTCTACAGCAACGTTACACCTGAACTTGAGCAAGACCAATATCTATGTAGGCAGGCTTGCTGGAGCTGTTGTTGGAGAGGTTAAACTAATTTGGTGGGGGGGGGGGGTGGATCCTAGAGTGATCCAGCTGTGGATGGGGCAGTTAGCATACAGGCAGAGGCAGTGTGTAGTGAGACTGTCAGGAGGGAAAGGGAGATACAAACTCTTCTCCCTCCTACCATCTGGGAAAAGGCGCAGAAGTATTCGGGCTCTCACGACCAGACTGTGTCACGGTTTCTTCCCCTAAGCTATCAGACTCCTCAATACCCAGAGCCTGGACTGGCACCTTACTGCCCTATTGTCTTGTTTATTATTTATTGTAATGCCTGCACTGTTTTGTGCACTTTATGCAGTCCTGGGTAGGTCTGTAGTCTAGTGTAGTTTTTTTCTTACGTAGTTCAGTCTAGTTTTTGTACTATGTCACGTAACACCATGGTCCTGAAAAACATTGTCTCATTTTTACTATGTACTGTACCAGCAGTTATGCTCGAAATGACAATAAAAGTGACTTGACTTGACTTGAGATGATTGGGCAAAATTGCAGTCAGTGGGATGGGTTGAATTATAACGGGGTCAAGATCAAAAAGGGTGATGAACACAGGATTGAAGGCGTTATACTGGAATGCACACAGTACACGGAATAAGGCTGATGATCTTGTAGCACAATTAGAGATTGGCATGGACGATGTTGTAGGCATCTCAGAGTCATGGCCGAAAGAAGATTATAATTGGAAGTTTAACATTCAAGGATACATATTGTAATGAAAGATAGGCTCCATTGGCAAAACATGAAATCAAATCCTTAGAAAGAGGTGATGTACGATAAGAAGATTTAGAATCCTTGTGGGTAGAGTTAAGAAACTGGAAGGGTAAAAAGATCCTGATGGGAGTTATATGCCGGCCTCTCAACAGTAGCCAGGATGTGGGCTATAAATTACAATGGGAGACAGAACAAGCATGTACAAAGAGTAATGTTGCAATAGTCACTGGGGATATCAATATGCAGGTAGATTGGGAAGATCAGGTTGGGAATCCAGCATGGATTCCAAGAGGGGGAATTTCTAGAATGCTACGAGATGGCTTTGTGGTTGAGCCCACCAGGGGATCAGCTATTCCAGACTGGCTGTTGTGTAATGAACCAGATTTAATTTGGGAGCTTAAGGTAAAGGAACCCTTGGGAGACAGTGATCGTAAGATATAATTCACCCTGTAATTTGAGAGGGAGAAGTTAAAGTCGGATGTATCAGTATTACAGTGGGGTAAAGGGAATTACAGAGGCATGAGAGAGGAGCTGGCCAAAGTTGATTGGAAGGAGCCACTAGCAGGGATGATGGCAGAACAGCAATGGCTGGAGTTTCTGGGAGCAAGTCAGAAGGCGCAGGATACAGTCATCCCAAAGATGAAGTATTCTAAAGACAGCATGATGCAACTGTGGATGACAAGGGAAGTCAAAGGAGGCCTAAAAGCAAAAGAGAGCTTATAAAAGAGCAAACAATAGTAGTAAGTTAGAGGACTGGAAGCTTTTAAAAACCAACAGAAGGCAACTAAAAAAAGCCATAAAAAGAGAAAAGAGGACACAAAGGGAAGCTTGCCAATAATATCAAAGAGGATACCAAAAAGTTTTGGTCAGATATTTCAAAAGAGAAGTGAGAGTGGATATTGGACCGCTGGAAAATGAAGCTGGAGATGGCAATGGAAGACAAAGAACTGGCGGACGAACTTAATAAGTATTCTTCATCAGTCTTCACTGTAGAAGTCACTAGCAGTATGCCAGAAATCTGACAGTGTCAGGCGGCAGAAGTGAGTGTTGTGGTTTTTTACTCAGAAGTTCCTTGGGAAGTTGAAAGGTCTGAAGGTAGGTAAGTCACCTGGATCTGATGGACAACACCCCAGGGTTCTGAAAGGTCTGAAGGTAGGTAAGTCACCTGGACCAGATGGACAACACCCCAGGGTTCTGAAAGGTCTGAAGGTAGGTAAGTCACCTGGACCAGATGGACAACACCCCAGTTCTGAAGGGTCTGAAGGTAGGTAAGTCACCTGGACCAGATGGACAACACCCCAGGGTTCTGAAAGGTCTGAAGGTAGGTAAGTCACCTGGATCTGATGGACAACACCCCAGGGTTCTGGAAGGTCTGAAGGTAGGTAAGTCACCTGGATCTGATGGACAACACCCCAGGGTTCTGGAAGGTCTGAAGGTAGGTAAGTCACCTGGATCTGATGGACAACACCCCAGGGTTCTGGAAGGTCTGAAGGTAGGTAAGTCACCTGGATCTGATGGACAACACCCCAGGGTTCTGAAAGGTCTGAAGGTAGGTAAGTCACCTGGACCAGATGGACAACACCCCAGTTCTGAAAGGTCTGAAGGTAGGTAAGTCACCTGGATCTGATGGACAACACCCCAGGGTTCTGAAAGGTCTGAAGGTAGGTAAGTCACCTGGACCAGATGGACAACACCCCAGTTCTGAAGGGTCTGAAGGTAGGTAAGTCACCTGGATCTGATGGACAACACCCCAGTTCTGAAAGGTCTGAAGGTAGGTAAGTCACCTGGATCTGATGGACAACACCCCAGGGTTCTGAAAGGTCTGAAGGTAGGTAAGTCACCTGGACCAGATGGACAACACCCCAGTTCTGAAAGGTCTGAAGGTAGGTAAGTCACCTGGATCTGATGGACAACACCCCAGGGTTCTGAAAGGTCTGAAGGTAGGTAAGTCACCTGGATCTGATGGACAACACCCCAGGGTTCTGAAAGGTCTGAAGGTAGGTAAGTCACCTGGATCTGATGGACAACACCCCAGGGTTCTGAAAGGTCTGAAGGTAGGTAAGTCACCTGGACCAGATGGACAACACCCCAGTTCTGAAGGGTCTGAAGGTAGGTAAGTCACCTGGATCTGATGGACAACACCCCAGGGTTCTGAAAGGTCTGAAGGTAGGTAAGTCACCTGGATCTGATGGACAACACCCCAGGGTTCTGAAAGGTCTGAAGGTAGGTAAGTCACCTGGATCTGATGGACAACACCCCAGGGTTCTGAAAGGTCTGAAGGTAGGTAAGTCACCTGGATCTGATGGACAACACCCCAGTTCTGAAAGGTCTGAAGGTAGGTAAGTCACCTGGATCTGATGGACAACACCCCAGGGTTCTGAAAGGTCTGAAGGTAGGTAAGTCACCTGGATCTGATGGACAACACCCCAGTTCTGAAAGGTCTGAAGGTAGGTAAGTCACCTGGATCTGATGGACAACACCCCAGTTCTGAAAGGTCTGAAGGTAGGTAAGTCACCTGGATCTGATGGACAACACCCCAGTTCTGAAAGGTCTGAAGGTAGGTAAGTCACCTGGATCTGATGGACAACACCCCAGGGTTCTGAAAGGTCTGAAGGTAGGTAAGTCACCTGGACCAGATGGACAACACCCCAGTTCTGAAAGAATTGCTGAAGAGGTTGTGGAGACTTTATTAGTGATCATTCAAGAATCACTAGAGTATGGAATGGTTACTGAGGACTAGAAGATTGTAAGTGTCACACCACTCTTCAAGAAAGGAGAGAGGCAGAAGAAAGGAAATTATGAGCCAGTTAGCCTGACCTCAGTGGTTGGGAAGATGTTGGAGTTGATTGTTAAGATGAGGTTTCAGGGCACTTGGAGGAGCATGATAAAGTAGGCCAAAGTCAGAGTGGTCTCCTTAATCTTGCCTGACAAAGATCAGCTAAACGAGTGGCGTTGCAGCAATAACCTGGCATTCAACATCAGTAAGACCAAAGAATTGATTGTGGACTTCCGGAAGGGCAAGACAAGGGAACACACAGCAGTCTCGTTGAGGGATCAGTGGTGGAAAGGGTGAATAGTTGCAGATTCCTGGGTGTCAACATCTCAACCTGGACCCAACATGTTGAGACAGTTACAAAGCTGTCATGCAGCGACTATATTTCATTAGGAGTTTGAGGAGATTTGGTGTGTCACCAAAGGCACTCTACAGATGTACTGTGGTGAGCATTCTTACTGGCCGCATCACCATCCGGTGGGGTGGGGGGGCACTGCACAGGATCAAGGTGAGCTACAGAGATTTGTAAACTTTGTCAGCTCCATCCTGAACACTAACCTTTGTAGCATCTAGGACATCTTCAAGGAGCGATGCCTCAAAAGGGACCCATCCATCATTAAGGACCTCCTCCCCCCATCACCTATGTCATGCCCTCTTTTCATTACCATCAGGTAGGAGGTACAGAATCCTGAAGACACACACTCAGTGATTCAGGAACAGCTTCTTCCCCTCTGCCATCAGGGAGGAGGTACAGGAGCCTGAAGACACACACTCAATGATTCAGGAACAGCTTCTTCCCCTCTGCAATTCGATTTCTGAATGGATAATGAACCCAGGAACAATACCTCACTACAATTTTTTCCTCTTTTTGCACTGTTTCAGAATTAGAATCAGGTTTAAAATCACTGGCGTATGTCATGAAAATTGTTAACGTAGTGACAGCGATGCAATGATTAACGTAGTGATGCAATGCATGACAATATAGAAAAAATAAATTAAATCAATTACAGTAGGTACACATATTAAATAGTTAAATTAACAATAGTGCAAAACAGAAATAATAGAAGTGAGGTTAGGTTCAATGTCCATTTAGGAATCGAATGGCAGAAGGGAAGAAGCTGTTCTTGAATTTATTTAACTATTTTTAAAAAGTATCTATACTTCTTACTGTAATTTACAGTTTTTATTATGTAGTGCAATGTTCTGATGCTGCATTGCAATGTATTTCACAACGAATGCCAGTGATATAAAACCTGATTCTGATTCTGAAATAACAAGCAGGATAGACAAAGGACAATGGTTGTGTACTTCGACTTTCAGATGGCCTTTGACAAGGTGCCACTCGTGAGGCTGCTTAGAGCCCATGGTATTACAGGAAAGATACTAGCATGGATAGAAGATTGGTAGGAGGCAAAGAGTGGGAATACCGGGAGCCTTTTCCAGTTGGCTGCTGGTGACTCATGGTGTTCCACAGGGGTCCATGCTGGGACCCATTTTTTTTACGTTATACATCAATAATTTGGATGATGGAATTGATGGCTGTGTGGACAAGTTTACAGATGATAGGCGGATTGGTGGAGGAGCAGGAAGTGTTGAGGAAGCAGGGAGGCTGTAGAAGGAATTAGTCAGCTTGGAAAGAGTGGGCAAAGAAGTGGCAGATGGAACATGGTGCAGGGAAGAATACGGTCATGCAGTTTGGTAGAAGAAATAAAAACATAGACTATTTTCCAAACAAGGGAAAATTTAAAATATCTAAGGTGCAAAGGGACAGAAGACCTTGTGCAGGATTCCCTAAAAGGCTGAGTTGGTGGTGAGGAAGGCAAATGCAATGTTAGCATTCATTTCAAGAGGACGAGAATATAAAAGCAGGGATATAATGCTGAGGCTTTATAAGGCACTGGTGAAGCCTCATTTGGAGTATTGTGAGTTTGGGCCCCTCATCTAATAAAATATGCCTGGGATTTGATAGGGTCCAGAGGAGATTCACAAGAATGATTCAAGGAATATAAAGGTTAACTTATGAGGAATGTTTGAAGGATCTGGGCCTGTACTGGCTGGATTCAGAAGAAGGGTGGGGGTTAGGGGAATCTCATTGAAACATTTTGAATATTGAAATGCTTGGATAGAGAGGATGCTTCCTATAGGACCAGAGGGCACAGCCTTAGAATAGAGGGGCAACCCTTTAGAACAGAGATGAGAAGGAACTTCTTTAGCCAGAGGGCAAAGAATTGCCACAGGCTGATGTGGATGCCAAGTCATTGAGTGTATTTAAAGCAGTGGTTGATAGGTTGACGGGGTGGGGGTGTCGGGGGTGGGGGTGTTGGACGGGGTGGGGGTGTTGGACACGGGGGAGGTGTCCAGGGGTGGGGGTGTTGGACGGGGTGGGGGTGTCCGTGGGTGTGGGTGTCGGACCAGGTGGGGGTGTCCGGGGTGGGGTGTCGGACGGGGTGGGGGTGTCTGGGGGTGGGGGTGTCGGGGGTGGGGTATCCGGGGGTGGGGGTGGGGGTGTCGGACCGGGTGAGGGTGTCCGGGGTGGGGGTGTCGGACGGGGGGAGGTGTCGGGGGTGGGGGTGACGGACGGGGTGGAGGTGTCCGGGGGTGGAGGTGTCGGACGGGGTGGGGGTGTCCAGGGGTGTGGGTGTCAGACCGGGTGGGGGTGTCCGGGGGTGGAGGTGTTGGACGGGGTGGGGGTGTCCGTGGGTGTGGGTGTCGGACCAGGTGGGGGTGTCCGGGGTGGGGTGTCGGACGGGGTGGGGGTGTCGGGGGTGGGGTGTCTGGGGGTGGGGGTGTCGGACGGGGTGGAGGTGTCCAGGGGTGTGGGTGTCAGACTGGGTGGGGGTGTCCGGGGGTGGAGGTGTTGGATGGGGTGGGAGTGTCCGGGGGAGCGGGTGTCCGGGGGTGTGGGTGTCGGACCGGGTGGGGGTGTCCGGGGTGGGCTGTCGGACGGGGTGGGGGTGTCTGGGGACGGGGCTGTTGGACGGGGTGGGGGTGTCCAGGGGTGGGGCAGTTGGACGGGGTGGGGGTGTCCGGGGGTGGAGGTGTTGGACGGGGTGGGGGTGTCCGGGGGTGGAGGTGTTGGATGGGGTGGGGGTGTCCGGTGTTGTGGGTGTCAGACCGGGTGGGGGTGTCCGGGGGTGGGGGTGTCCGGGGGTGGAGGTGTCGGACGGGGTGGGGGTGTCCGGGGGTGGGGCTGTCGGACGGGGTGGGGGTGTCCGGGGGTGGGGCTGTTGGATGGGGTGGGGGTGTCCGGTGGTGTGGGTGTCAGACCGGGTGGGGGTGTCCGGGGTAGGGGTGTCAGACCGGGTGGGGGTGTCCGGGGTGAGGTGTCGGACGGGGTGGGGGTGTCCGGGGTGGGGGTGTCGGACAGGGTGGGGGTGTCGGACGGGGTGGGGGTGTCCGGGGGTGGAGGTGTTGGACGGGGTGGGGGTGTCTGGGGGTGTGGGTGTCGGACCGGGTGGGGGTGTCTGGGGGAGGGGGTGTCCGGGGGTGTGGGTGTCGGACTGGGTGGGGGTGTCCGGGGGTGGAGGTGTTGGACGGGGTGGGGGTGTCCGGGGGTGGAGGTGTTGGACGGGGTGGGGGTGTCTGGGGGAGGGGGTGTCCGGGGGTGTGGGTGTCGGACCGGGTGGGGGTGTCCGGGGTGGGGTGTTGGACCGGGTGGGGGCGTCCAGGGTGGGGTGTCGGACGGGGTGTCGGACCGGGTGGGGATGTCCGAGGGAGGGGGTGTCCGGGGTGGGGTGTTGGACCGGGTGGGGGTGTCCGGGGTGGGGTGTTGGACCGGGTGGGGGTGTCCGGGGTGGGGTGTCGGACCCGGTGGGGGTGTCCGGGGTGTGGTGTCGGAACGGGTGGGGGTGTCCGGGGTGGGGTGTCAGACGGGGTGGGGGTGTCCGGGGGGTGGGGGTGTCCGGGGGTGGGGCTGTCGGACGGGGTGGGGGTGTCCGGGGGTGGGGCTGTCGGACGGGGTGGGGGTGTCTGGGGACGGGGCTGTTGGACGGGGTGGGGGTGTCCAGGGGTGGGGCAGTTGGACGGGGTGGGGGTGTCCGGGGGTGGAGGTGTTGGACGGGGTGGGGGTGTCCGGGGGTGGAGGTGTTGGATGGGGTGGGGGTGTCCGGTGTTGTGGGTGTCAGACCGGGTGGGGGTGTCCGGGGGTGGGGGTGTCCGGGGGTGGAGGTGTCGGACGGGGTGGGGGTGTCCGGGGGTGGGGCTGTCGGACGGGGTGGGGGTGTCCGGGGGTGGGGCTGTTGGATGGGGTGGGGGTGTCCGGTGGTGTGGGTGTCAGACCGGGTGGGGGTGTCCGGGGTAGGGGTGTCAGACCGGGTGGGGGTGTCCGGGGTGAGGTGTCGGACGGGGTGGGGGTGTCCGGGGTGGGGGTGTCGGACGGGGTGGGGGTGTCGGACGGGGTGGGGGTGTCCGGGGGTGGAGGTGTTGGACGGGGTGGGGGTGTCTGGGGGTGTGGGTGTCGGACCGGGTGGGGGTGTCTGGGGGAGGGGGTGTCCGGGGGTGTGGGTGTCGGACTGGGTGGGGGTGTCCGGGGGTGGAGGTGTTGGACGGGGTGGGGGTGTCCGGGGGTGGAGGTGTTGGACGGGGTGGGGGTGTCTGGGGGAGGGGGTGTCCGGGGGTGTGGGTGTCGGACCGGGTGGGGGTGTCCGGGGTGGGGTGTTGGACCGGGTGGGGGCGTCCAGGGTGGGGTGTCGGACGGGGTGTCGGACCGGGTGGGGATGTCCGAGGGAGGGGGTGTCCGGGGTGGGGTGTTGGACCGGGTGGGGGTGTCCGGGGTGGGGTGTTGGACCGGGTGGGGGTGTCCGGGGTGGGGTGTCGGACCCGGTGGGGGTGTCCGGGGTGTGGTGTCGGAACGGGTGGGGGTGTCCGGGGTGGGGTGTCAGACGGGGTGGGGGTGTCCGGGGGGTGGGGGTGTCCGGGGGTGTGGGTGTCGGACCGGGTGGGGGTATCCGGGGTGGGGAGTCGGACCGGGTGGGGGTGTCCGGGGTGGGGTGTCGGACGGGGTGGGGGTGTCCAGGGGTGGAGGTGTTGGACGGGGTGGGGGTTTCAGACGGGGTGGGGGTGTCCGGGCTGGGGTGTCGGACGGGGTGGGAGTGTCCGGGCGTGGGGCTGTTGGACCGGGTGGGGGTGTCGGACGGGGTGTCGGACCGGGTGGGGATGTCCGAGGGAGGGGGTGTCCGGGGTGGGGTGTTGGACCGGGTGGGGGTGTCCGGGGTGGGGTGTTGGACCGGGTGGGGGTGTCCGGGGTGGGGTGTCGGACCCGGTGGGGGTGTCCGGGGTGTGGTGTCGGAACGGGTGGGGGTGTCCGGGGTGGGGTGTCAGACGGGGTGGGGGTGTCCGGGGGGTGGGGGTGTCCGGGGGTGTGGGTGTCGGACCGGGTGGGGGTATCCGGGGTGGGGAGTCGGACCGGGTGGGGGTGTCCGGGGTGGGGTGTCGGACGGGGTGGGGGTGTCCAGGGGTGGAGGTGTTGGACGGGGTGGGGGTTTCAGACGGGGTGGGGGTGTCCGGGCTGGGGTGTCGGACGGGGTGGGAGTGTCCGGGCGTGGGGCTGTTGGACCGGGTGGGGGTGTTGGACGGGGTGGGGGAGTCCGGGGGGTGGGGGTGTCCGGGGGGTGTGGGTGTCGGACGGGGTGGGGGTGTCGGACGGGGTGGGGTTGTCCTGGGGTGTGGGTGTCCGGGGTGGGGTGTCGGACGGGGTGGGGGTGTCCGGGGTGGGGTGTCGGACCGGGTGGGGCTGTTGGACCGGGTGGGGGTGTTGGACGGGGTGGGGGTGTCCAGGGGTGTGGGTGTCCGGGGGTGTGGGTGTCCGGGGGTGTGGGTGTCGGACCGGGTGGGGGTGTCCGGGGTGGGGTGTCGGACGGGGTGGGGTTGTCCGGGTGGGGGTGTCCGGGGTGGGATGTCGGACCGGGTGGGGGTGTCCGGGGTGGGGTGTCGGACGGGGTGGGGGTGTCCGGGTTGGGGGTGTCGGACGGGGTGGGGGTGTCCGGGGTGGGGGTGTCGGACGGGGTGGGGGTGTCCGGGGGTGTGGGTGTCGGACGGGGTGGGGGTGTCCGGGGTGGGGGTGTCGGAAGGGGTGGGGGTGTCCGGGGTGGGGTGTCCGGGGTGGGGGTGTCGGACGGGGTGGGGGTGTCCGGGGTGGGGGTGTCGGACGGGGTGGGGGTGTCCGGGGTGGGGGTGTCCGGGGTGGGGTGTCCGGGGTGGGGTGTCCAGGGTGGGGTGTCGGACGGGGTGGGGGTGTCCAGGGTGGGGTGTCGGACGGGGTGGGGGTGTCCGGGGTGGGGTGTCGGACCGGGTGGGGGTATCCGGGGTGGGGTGTCGGACCGGGTGGGGGTGTCCGGGGTGGGGGTGTCGGACAGGGTGGGGGAGTCCGGGGTGGGGGTGTCCGGGGTGGGGGTGTCGGACGGGGTGGGGGTGTCCGACGGGGTGGGGGTGTCCGGGGTGGGGGTGTCCGGGGTGGGGGTGTCCGGGGTGGGGTGTCCGGGGTGGGGGTGTCGGACGGGGTGGGGGTGTCGGACGGGGTGGGGGTGTCGGACGGGGTGGGGGTGTCCGGGGTGGGGGTGTCGGACGGGGTGGGGGTGTCCGGGGTGGGGGTGTCGGACGGGGTGGGGTTGTCCGGGGTGGGGGTGTCGGAAGGGGTGGGGGTGTCCGGGGTGGGGTGTCCAGGGTGGGGGTGTCGGAAGGGGTGGGGGTGTCCGGGGTGGGGTGTCCGGGGTGGGGTTGTCGGACGGGGTGGGGGTGTCCGGGGTGGGGGTGTCGGACGGGGTGGGGGTGTCCGGGGTGGGGGTGTCGGATGGGGTGGGGGTGTCCGGGGTGGGTGTGTCTGGGGTGGGGTGTCCGGGGTGGGGTGTCCGGGGTGGGGTGTCCGGGGTGGGGGTGTCCGGGGTGGGGGTGTCGGTCGGGGTGGGGTGTCGGACGGGGTGGGGGTGTCCGGGGTGGGGGTGTCCGGGGTGGGGGTGTCCGAGGTGGGGTGTCGGACGGGGTGGGGGTGTCCGGGGTGGGGGTGTCGGACGGGGTGGGGGTGTCCGGGGGTGTGGGTGTCGGACGGGGTGGGGGTGTCCGGGGGTGTGGGTGTCGGACGGGGTGGGGTTGTCCGGGGTGGGGGTGTCGGACGGGGTGGGGGTGTCCGGGGTGGGGTGTCCGGGGTGAGGTGTCCGGGGTGCCGGTTCTCCGCCCTGTCTCGGACGGGGTGGGGGTGTCCGGGGTGGGGTGTCCGGGGTGGGGGTGTCGGACGGGGTGGGGGTGTCCGGGGTGGGGGTGTCGGATGGGGTGGGGGTGTCCGGGGTGGGTGTGTCTGGGGTGGGGTGTCCGGGGTGGGGTGTCCGGGGTGGGGTGTCCAGGGTGGGGTGTCGGACGGGGTGGGGGTGTCCGGTGTGGGGGTGTCCGGGGTGGGGGTGTCCGGGGTGGGGGTGTCCGGGGTGGGGGTGTCCGGGGTGGGGGTGTCGGTCGGGGTGGGGTGTCGGACGGGGTGGGGGTGTCCGGGGTGGGGTGTCGGACCGGGTGGGGGTGTCCGGGGTGGGGTGTCCGGGGTGGGGGTGTCCGGGGTGGGGGTGTCGGACGGGGTGGGGGAGTCCGGGGTGGGGGTGTCCGGGGTGGGGGTGTCGGACGGGGTGGGGGTGTCCGGGGTGGGTGTGTCTGGGGTGGGGTGTCCGGGGTGGGGTGTCCAGGGTGGGGTGTCGGATGGGGTGGGGGTGTCCGGGGTGGGGGTGTCCGGGGTGGGGTGTCCGGGGTGGGGGTGTCGGACGGGGTGGGGGTGTCCGGGGTGGGGGTGTCGGACGGGGTGGGGTGTCGGACCGGGTGGGGTGTCGGACCGGGTGGGGGTGTCCGGGGTGGGGGTGTCCGGCGGTGGGGGTGTCCGGGGTGGGGGTGTCGGACGGGGTGGGGGTGTCCGGGGTGGGGGTGTCGGACGTGGTTGGGGTGTCCGGGGTGGGGTGTCCGGGGTGGGGGTGTCCGGGGTGGGGGTGTCCGGGGTGGGGGTGTCGGACGGGGTGGGGTGTCCGGGGTGGGGGTGTCGGACGGGGTGGGGTGTCCGGGGTGGGGGTGTCGGACGGGGTGGGGGTGTCCGGGGTGGGGTGTCCGGGGTGGGGGTGTCGGACGGGGTGGGGGTGTCCGGGGTGAGGTGTCCGGGGTGCCGGTTCTCCGCCCTGTCTCGGACGGGGTGGGGGTGTCTGGGGTGGGGGTGTCCGGGGTGGGGTGTCCGGGGTGTGGGTGTCCGGGGTGGGGGTGTCCGGGGTGGGGTGTCCGGGGTGGGGGTGTCGGACGGGGTGGGGGTGTCCGGGGTGGGGTGTCCGGGGTGAGGTGTCCGGGGTGCCGGTTCTCCGCCCTGTCTCGGACGGGGTGGGGGTGTCCGGGGTGGGGTGTCCGGGGTGTGGGTGTCCAGGGTGGGGGTGTCCGGGGTGGGGGTGTCCGCGGTGGGGGTGTCCGGGGTGGGGGTGTCCGGGGTGGGGGTGTCCGGGGTGTGGGTGTCCGGGGTGTGGGTGTCCGGGGTGGGGGTGTCCGGGGTGGGGGTGTCCGGGGTGGGGGTGTCCGGGGTGTGGGTGTCCGGGGTGTGGCTGTCCGGGGTGTGGGTGTCCGTGGTGTGGGTGTCCGGGGTGTGGGTGTCCGGGGTGTGGGTGTCCGGGATGGGGGTGTCCGGGGTGGGGGTGTCCGGGGTGGGTTGTCCGGGGTGGGGGTGTCGGACGGGGTGGGGGTGTCCGGGGTGGGGTGTCCGGGGTGAGGTGTCCGGGGTGCCGGTTCTCCGCCCTGTCTCGGACGGGGTGGGGGTGTCCGGGGTGGGGTGTCCGGGGTGTGGGTGTCCGGGGTGGGGTGTCCGGGGTGGGGTGTCCGGGGTGGGGGTGTCCGGGGTGTGGGTGTCCGGGGTGGGGGTGTCCGGGGTGGGGGTGTCCGGGGTGGGGTGTCCGGGGTGTGGGTGTCCGGGGTGTGGGTGTCCGGGGTGGGGTGTCCGGGGTGGGGGTGTCCGGGGTGGGGTGTCCGGGGTGGGGTGTCCGGGGTGTGGGTGTCCGGGGTGGGGGTGTCCGGGGTGTGGGTGTCCGGGGTGGGGGTGTCCGGGGTGGGGTGTCCGGGGTGGGGTGTCCGGGGTGTGGGTGTCCGGGGTGTGGGTGTCCGGGGTGGGGGTGTCCGGGGTGGGGTGTCCGGGGTGGGGGTGTCGGACGGGGTGGGGGTGTCCGGGGTGGGGTGTCCGGGGTGAGGTGTCCGGGGTGAGGTGTCCGGGGTGGGATGTCCGGGGTGGGGGTGTCGGACGGGGTGGGGGTGTCCGGGGTGGGGTGTCCGGGGTGGGGGTGTCCGGGGTGGGGTGTCCGGGGTGTGGGTGTCCGGGGTGTGGGTGTCCGGGGTGGGGGTGTCCGGGGAGGGGTGTCCGGGGTGGGGTGTCCGGGGTGCCGGTTCTCCGCCCTGTCTCGGACGGGGTGTGGGTGTCAGACGGGGTGGGGGTGTCGGACGGGGTGGGGGTGTCGGACGGGGTGGTGGTGTCGGACGGGGTGGGGGTGTCCGGGGTGTGGGTGTCCGGGATGGGGGTGTCCGGGGTGGGGTGTCGGACGGGGTGGGGGTGTCCGGTGTGGGGGTGTCGGACGGGGTGGGGGTGTCCGGGGTGGGGTGTCCGGGGTGAGGTGTCCGGGGTGCCGGTTCTCCGCCCTGTCTCGGACGGGGTGGGGGTGTCCGGGGTGGGCTGTCCGTGGTGGGGTGTCCGGGGTGGGGGTGTCCGGGGTGGGGTGTCCGGGGTGGGGTGTCCGGGGTGTGGGTGTCCGGGGTGTGGGTGTCCGGGGTGGGGTGTCCGGGGTGGGGGTGTCGGACGGGGTGGGGGTGTCCGGGGTGAGGTGTCCGGGGTGGGGTGTCCGGGGTGGGGGTGTCGGACGGGGTGGGGGTGTCCGGGGTGGGGGTGTCCGGGGTGGGGTGTCCGGGGTGGGGGTGTCCGGGGTGTGGGTGTCCGGGGTGGGGGTGTCCGGGGTGGGGGTGTCCGGGGTGGGGGAGTCCGGGGTGGGGGAGTCCGGGGTGGGGTGTCCGGGGTGGGGGTGTCGGACGGGGTGGGGGTGTCCGGGGTGGGGGTGTCGGATGGGGTGGGGGTGTCCGGGGTGGGTGTGTCTGGGGTGGGGTGTCCGGGGTGGGGTGTCCGGGGTGGGGGTGTCGGACGGGGTGGGGGTGTCCGGGGTGAGGTGTCCGGGGTGCCGGTTCTCCGCCCTGTCTCGGACGGGGTGGGGGTGTCCGGGGTGGGGTGTCCGGGGTGTGGGTGTCCGGGGTGGGGGTGTCCGGGGTGGGGGTGTCCGGGGTGAGGTGTCCGGGGTGGGGTGTCCGGGGTGGGGGTGTCCGGGGTGGGGGTGTCCGGGGTGTGGGTGTCCGGGGTGGGGGTGTCCGGGGTGGGGGGTCCGGGGTGTGGGTGTCCGGGGTGGGGGTGTCCGGGGTGGGGGTGTCCGCGGTGGGGGTGTCCGGGGTGGGGGTGTCCGGGGTGGGGGTGTCCGGGGTGTGGGTGTCCGGGGTGTGGGTGTCCGGGGTGGGGGTGTCCGGGGTGGGGGTGTCCGGGGTGAGGTGTCCGGGGTGGGGTGTCCGGGGTGGGGGTGTCCGGGGTGGGGGTGTCCGGGGTGTGGGTGTCCGGGGTGGGGGTGTCCGGGGTGGGGGTGTCCGGGGTGGGGGTGTCCGGTGTGGGGGTGTCCGGGGTGGGGGTGTCCGGGGTGGGGTGTCCGGGGTGGGGGTGTCGGACGGGGTGGGGGTGTCCGGGGTGGGGGTGTCGGACGGGGTGGGGTGTCGGACCGGGTGGGGTGTCGGACCGGGTGGGGGTGTCCGGGGTGGGGGTGTCCGGCGGTGGGGGTGTCCGGGGTGGGGGTGTCGGACGGGGTGGGGGTGTCCGGGGTGGGGGTGTCGGACGTGGTTGGGGTGTCCGGGGTGGGGGTGTCGGACGTGGTTGGGGTGTCCGGGGTGGGGTGTCCGGGGTGGGGGTGTCCGGGGTGGGGGTGTCCGGGGTGGGGGTGTCGGACGGGGTGGGGTGTCCGGGGTGGGGGTGTCGGATGGGGTGGGGTGTCCGGGGTGGGGGTGTCGGACGGGGTGGGGGTGTCCGGGGTGGGGTGTCCGGGGTGGGGGTGTCGGACGGGGTGGGGGTGTCCGGGGTGAGGTGTCCGGGGTGCCGGTTCTCCGCCCTGTCTCGGACGGGGTGGGGGTGTCTGGGGTGGGGGTGTCCGGGGTGGGGTGTCCGGGGTGTGGGTGTCCGGGGTGGGGGTGTCCGGGGTGGGGTGTCCGGGGTGGGGGTGTCGGACGGGGTGGGGGTGTCCGGGGTGGGGTGTCCGGGGTGAGGTGTCCGGGGTGCCGGTTCTCCGCCCTGTCTCGGACGGGGTGGGGGTGTCCGGGGTGGGGTGTCCGGGGTGTGGGTGTCCGGGGTGGGGGTGTCCGGGGTGGGGGTGTCCGCGGTGGGGGTGTCCGGGGTGGGGGTGTCCGGGGTGGGGGTGTCCGGGGTGTGGGTGTCCGGGGTGTGGGTGTCCGGGGTGGGGGTGTCCGGGGTGGGGTGTCCGGGGTGGGGGTGTCCGGGGTGTGGGTGTCCGGGGTGTGGCTGTCCGGGGTGTGGGTGTCCGTGGTGTGGGTGTCCGGGGTGTGGGTGTCCGGGATGGGGGTGTCCGGGGTGGGGGTGTCCGGGGTGGGTTGTCCGGGGTGGGGGTGTCGGACGGGGTGGGGGTGTCCGGGGTGGGGTGTCCGGGGTGAGGTGTCCGGGGTGCCGGTTCTCCGCCCTGTCTCGGACGGGGTGGGGGTGTCCGGGGTGGGGTGTCCGGGGTGTGGGTGTCCGGGGTGGGGTGTCCGGGGTGGGGTGTCCGGGGTGGGGGTGTCCGGGGTGTGGGTGTCCGGGGTGGGGGTGTCCGGGGTGGGGGTGTCCGGGGTGGGGTGTCCGGGGTGTGGGTGTCCGGGGTGTGGGTGTCCGGGGTGGGGTGTCCGGGGTGGGGGTGTCCGGGGTGGGGTGTCCGGGGTGGGGTGTCCGGGGTGTGGGTGTCCGGGGTGGGGGTGTCCGGGGTGTGGGTGTCCGGGGTGGGGGTGTCCGGGGTGGGGTGTCCGGGGTGGGGTGTCCGGGGTGTGGGTGTCCGGGGTGTGGGTGTCCGGGGTGGGGGTGTCCGGGGTGGGGTGTCCGGGGTGGGGGTGTCGGACGGGGTGGGGGTGTCCGGGGTGGGGTGTCCGGGGTGAGGTGTCCGGGGTGAGGTGTCCGGGGTGGGATGTCCGGGGTGGGATGTCCGGGGTGGGGGTGTCGGACGGGGTGGGGGTGTCCGGGGTGGGGTGTCCGGGGTGGGGGTGTCCGGGGTGGGGTGTCCGGGGTGTGGGTGTCCGGGGTGGGGGTGTCCGGGGAGGGGTGTCCGGGGTGGGGGTGTCCGGGGTGGGGTGTCCGGGGTGGGTGTGTCTGGGGTGGGGTGTCCGGGGTGGGGTGTCCAGGGTGGGGTGTCGGATGGGGTGGGGGTGTCCGGGGCGGGGGTGTCCGGGGTGGGGGTGTCCGGGGTGGGGGTGTCGGACGGGGTGGGGGTGTCCGGGGTGGGGGTGTCGGACGGGGTGGGGTGTCGGACCGGGTGGGGTGTCGGACCGGGTGGGGGTGTCCGGGGTGGGGGTGTCCGGCGGTGGGGGTGTCCGGGGTGGGGGTGTCGGACGGGGTGGGGTGTCCGGGGTGGGGGTGTCGGACGGGGTGGGGGTGTCCGGGGTGGGGTGTCCGGGGTGGGGTGTCCGGGGTGGGGGTGTCGGACGGGGTGGCGGTGTCCGGGGTGGGGTGTCGGACGGGGTGGGGGTGTCCGGGGTGGGGGTGTCGGACGTGGTTGGGGTGTCCGGGGTGGGGTGTCCGGGGTGGGGGTGTCCGGGGTGGGGGTGTCGGACGGGGTGGGGTGTCCGGGGTGGGGGTGTCGGATGGGGTGGGGTGTCCGGGGTGGGGGTGTCGGACGGGGTGGGGGTGTCCGGGGTGGGGTGTCCGGGGTGGGGGTGTCGGACGGGGTGGGGGTGTCCGGGGTGAGGTGTCCGGGGTGCCGGTTCTCCGCCCTGTCTCGGACGGGGTGGGGGTGTCTGGGGTGGGGGTGTCCGGGGTGGGGTGTCCGGGGTGGGGGTGTCCGGGGTGGGGGTGTCCGGGGTGGGGTGTCCGGGGTGGGGGTGTCGGACGGGGTGGGGGTGTCCGGGGTGGGGTGTCCGGGGTGAGGTGTCCGGGGTGCCGGTTCTCCGCCCTGTCTCGGACGGGGGTGGGGGTGTCCGGGGTGGGGTGTCCGGGGTGTGGGTGTCCGGGGTGGGGGTGTCCGGGGTGGGGGTGTCCGCGGTGGGGGTGTCCGGGGTGGGGGTGTCCGCGGTGGGGGTGTCCGGGGTGTGGGTGTCCGGGGTGTGGGTGTCCGGGGTGGGGGTGTCCGGGGTGGGGTGTCCGGGGTGGGGGTGTCCGGGGTGTGGGTGTCCGGGGTGTGGCTGTCCGGGGTGTGGGTGTCCGTGGTGTGGGTGTCCGGGGTGTGGGTGTCCGGGATGGGGGTGTCCGGGGTGGGGGTGTCCGGGGTGGGTTGTCCGGGGTGGGGGTGTCGGACGGGGTGGGGGTGTCCGGGGTGGGGTGTCCGGGGTGAGGTGTCCGGGGTGGGGTGTCCGGGGTGAGGTGTCCGGGGTGCCGGTTCTCCGCCCTGTCTCGGACGGGGTGGGGGTGTCCGGGGTGGGGTGTCCGGGGTGTGGGTGTCCGGGGTGGGGTGTCCGGGGTGGGGGTGTCCGGGGTGGGGGTGTCCGGGGTGGGGGTGTCCGGGGTGGGGGTGTCCGGGGTGGGGTGTCCGGGGTGTGGGTGTCCGGGGTGTGGGTGTCCGGGGTGGGGGTGTCCGGGGGTGGGGTGTCCGGGGTGGGGTGTCCGGGGTGTGGGTGTCCGGGGTGGGGGTGTCCGGGGTGTGGGTGTCCGGGGTGGGGGTGTCCAGGGTGGGGTGTCCGGGGTGGGGTGTCCGGGGTGTGGGTGTCCGGGGTGTGGGTGTCCGGGGTGGGGGGTGTCCGGGGTGGGGTGTCCGGGGTGGGGGTGTCGGACGGGGTGGGGGTGTCCGGGGTGGGGTGTCCGGGGTGAGGTGTCCGGGGTGAGGTGTCCGGGGTGGGATGTCCGGGGTGGGGGTGTCGGACGGGGTGGGGGTGTCCGGGGTGGGGTGTCCGGGGTGGGGGTGTCCGGGGTGGGGTGTCCGGGGTGTGGGTGTCCGGGGTGTGGGTGTCCGGGGTGGGGGTGTCCGGGGAGGGGTGTCCGGGGTGGGGTGTCCGGGGTGCCGGTTCTCCGCCCTGTCTCGGACGGGGTGTGGGTGTCAGACGGGGTGGGGGTGTCGGACGGGGTGGGGGTGTCGGACGGGGTGGTGGTGTCGGACGGGGTGGGGGTGTCCGGGGTGTGGGTGTCCGGGATGGGGGTGTCCGGGGTGGGGTGTCGGACGGGGTGGGGGTGTCCGGGGTGGGGGTGTCGGACGGGGTGGGGGTGTCCGGGGTGGGGTGTCCGGGGTGAGGTGTCCGGGGTGCCGGTTCTCCGCCCTGTCTCGGACGGGGTGGGGGTGTCCGGGGTGGGCTGTCCGGGGTGGGGTGTCCGGGGTGGGGGTGTCCGGGGTGGGGTGTCCGGGGTGGGGTGTCCGGGGTGTGGGTGTCCGGGGTGTGGGTGTCCGGGGTGGGGTGTCCGGGGTGGGGTGTCCGGGGTGGGGGTGTCGGACGGGGTGGGGGTGTCCGGGGTGAGGTGTCCGGGGTGGGGTGTCCGGGGTGGGGGTGTCGGACGGGGTGGGGGTGTCCGGGGTGGGGGTGTCCGGGGTGGGGTGTCCGGGGTGGGGGTGTCCGGGGTGTGGGTGTCCGGGGTGGGGGTGTCCGGGGTGGGGGTGTCCGGGGTGGGGGAGTCCGGGGTGGGGTGTCCGGGGTGGGGGTGTCCGGGGTGGGGGTGTCCGGGGTGTGGGTGTCCGGGGTGTGGGTGTCCGGGGTGGGGGTGTCCGGGGTGGGGGTGTCCGGGGTGGGGGTGTCGGACGGGGTGGGGGTGTCCGGGGTGGGGTGTCCGGGGTGAGGTGTCCGGGGTGGGGTGTCCGGGGTGGGGGTGTCGGACGGGGTGGGGGTGTCCGGGGTGGGGTGTCCGGGGTGTGGGTGTCCGGGGTGGGGGTGTCCGGGGTGGGGGTGTCCGGGGTGGGGGTGTCCGGGGTGTGGGTGTCCGGGGTGAGGTGTCCGGGGTGCCGGTTCTCCGCCCTGTCTCGGACGGGGTGGGGGTGTCCGGGGTGGGGTGTCCGGGGTGTGGGTGTCCGGGGTGGGGTGTCCGGGGTGGGGGTGTCCGGGGTGGGGGTGTCCGGGGTGGGGGTGTCCGGGGTGGGGGTGTCCGGGGTGGGGTGTCCGGGGTGTGGGTGTCCGGGGTGTGGGTGTCCGGGGTGGGGGTGTCCGGGGTGGGGTGTCCGGGGTGGGGTGTCCGGGGTGTGGGTGTCCGGGGTGGGGGTGTCCGGGGTGTGGGTGTCCGGGGTGGGGGTGTCCAGGGTGGGGTGTCCGGGGTGGGGTGTCCGGGGTGTGGGTGTCCGGGGTGTGGGTGTCCGGGGTGGGGGTGTCCGGGGTGGGGTGTCCGGGGTGGGGGTGTCGGACGGGGTGGGGGTGTCCGGGGTGGGGTGTCCGGGGTGAGGTGTCCGGGGTGAGGTGTCCGGGGTGGGATGTCCGGGGTGGGGGTGTCGGACGGGGTGGGGGTGTCCGGGGTGGGGTGTCCGGGGTGGGGGTGTCCGGGGTGGGGTGTCCGGGGTGTGGGTGTCCGGGGTGTGGGTGTCCGGGGTGGGGGTGTCCGGGGAGGGGTGTCCGGGGTGGGGTGTCCGGGGTGCCGGTTCTCCGCCCTGTCTCGGACGGGGTGTGGGTGTCAGACGGGGTGGGGGTGTCGGACGGGGTGGGGGTGTCGGACGGGGTGGTGGTGTCGGACGGGGTGGGGGTGTCCGGGGTGTGGGTGTCCGGGATGGGGGTGTCCGGGGTGGGGTGTCGGACGGGGTGGGGGTGTCCGGGGTGGGGGTGTCGGACGGGGTGGGGGTGTCCGGGGTGGGGTGTCCGGGGTGAGGTGTCCGGGGTGCCGGTTCTCCGCCCTGTCTCGGACGGGGTGGGGGTGTCCGGGGTGGGCTGTCCGGGGTGGGGTGTCCGGGGTGGGGGTGTCCGGGGTGGGGTGTCCGGGGTGGGGTGTCCGGGGTGTGGGTGTCCGGGGTGTGGGTGTCCGGGGTGGGGTGTCCGGGGTGGGGTGTCCGGGGTGGGGGTGTCGGACGGGGTGGGGGTGTCCGGGGTGAGGTGTCCGGGGTGGGGTGTCCGGGGTGGGGGTGTCGGACGGGGTGGGGGTGTCCGGGGTGGGGGTGTCCGGGGTGGGGTGTCCGGGGTGGGGGTGTCCGGGGTGTGGGTGTCCGGGGTGGGGGTGTCCGGGGTGGGGGTGTCCGGGGTGGGGGAGTCCGGGGTGGGGTGTCCGGGGTGGGGGTGTCCGGGGTGGGGGTGTCCGGGGTGTGGGTGTCCGGGGTGTGGGTGTCCGGGGTGGGGGTGTCCGGGGTGGGGGTGTCCGGGGTGGGGGTGTCGGACGGGGTGGGGGTGTCCGGGGTGGGGTGTCCGGGGTGAGGTGTCCGGGGTGGGGTGTCCGGGGTGGGGGTGTCGGACGGGGTGGGGGTGTCCGGGGTGGGGTGTCCGGGGTGTGGGTGTCCGGGGTGGGGGTGTCCGGGGTGGGGGTGTCCGGGGTGGGGGTGTCCGGGGTGTGGGTGTCCGGGGTGGGGGTGTCCGGGGTGGGGGTGTCCGGGGTGGGGTGTCCGGGGTGTGGGTGTCCGGGGTGTGGGTGTCCGGGGTGGGGGTGTCCGGGGTGGGGTGTCCGGGGTGGGGTTGTCCGGGGTGGGGGTGTCGGACGGGGTGGGGTGTCCGGGGTGGGGTGTCGGACGGGGTGGGGTGTCCGGGGTGGGGGTGTCGGACGGGGTGGCGGTGTCCGGGGTGTGGTGTCGGACGGGGTGGGGGTGTCTGGGGTGGGGGTGTCGGACGGGGTGGGGGTGTCCGGGGTGGGGTGTCCGGGGTGGGGGTGTCCGGGGTGGGGGGTGTCGGACGGGGTGGGGTGTCCGGGGTGGGGGTGTCGGACGGGGTGGGGGTGTCCGGGGTGGGGTGTCCGGGGTGAGGTGTCCGGGGTGCCGGTTCTCCGCCCTGTCTCGGACGGGGTGTGGGTGTCAGACGGGGTGTGGGTGTCGGACGGGGTGGGGGTGTCGGACGGGGTGGGGGTGTCGGACGGGGTGGGGGTGTCGGACGGGGTGGGGGTGTCCGGGGTGGGGTGTCCGGGGTGGGGGTGTCCGGGGTGGGGTGTCCGGGGTGGGGGTGTCGGACGGGGTGGGGGTGTCGGACGGGGTGGGGGTGTCCGGGGTGGGGGTGTCGGGGTGCCGGTTCTCCGCCCTGTCTCGGTGCCTGGGCTCCGCCGTGAGAAGCGCTGCAGGGTCCAGGAGCGACGCCGCCGGTCCGGCTGTCGGTGTCGGTGCGGCGGCGGGAGGAGCGGACGCGGACACATCTGCCGGCGCGGCACCGTTCGGGAGCGCGGATCGGCGCCGCGCCCCCGGGAAATCACCGAGCGCGTTCGCGGAGCAGCCGGGCTGCGGTTCCACACATTCGGCAACGCGCAGCGAACAGGCCAGGAGGTTGGAGCCGTCGGTGGGCCCGCTCACCGGCCGCAGTCGCCGGACACCGGAGCACCCGCATTCCCGGTAATCGGACATCCCGCTCCGCCGGTCCGGTATCCGGAACCACCGGTAATCGGTCACGCCGCACCCTCCCGGACTGCCCGAAACCCCCGGAAAGAGACACCCGCTCCCCACGGTATCGGAGTACCGGGAGGGAAGCTTCACCCGGAACTCCCGGTGTCCGGATCCACCGGGGATGGACACTGTGCTCACCTGTGTTTCAGTGCCCTGTAACGAGATACCCGCTTCCCTCGGTATCCCAGGATCTACCGGGCACTCTCTTCCCCCGGTACCCTCGGGCCGGGGGTTCCGCTTCCCCCGGTACCGGTATCCGGAACCTCTCCCTTCCCATGGAACCACTTCTCCCGGTCCCCGGGATCGGGCTGCTGTGGCTCACCGGCTCCCGGTCAAACCGCGGGGGAGGAAGAGGCAACGACTGACCGGTGTGTGTGTGGGGGGGGGGGGGGGTAAGGAAACAGTCCAGGGAATGTGAAATCGGGGATGAGACCGGGGTGGAGAGGGAAGACCAGGTGTGTGTGTGCGGGGGTGGGGGGAGATTGAGAGGTTGCCCAGTTCAGATTTCCTGCTGGAAACATCTAGGCTGTTAAACCGGCCTCGACCCTCGATTGCTGCCAGTTTAACCCCCGCCTTCCCGCTCCATTCACACACTCCATACCTCCACCACCAGATTTATATATATCTCTCTATCTTCCCCAACCCCTTTCCCCTTTCCTTCTCTTCCTCCTCCTCCCCTCTCCTCTCTCTCCCCACTGTCACTCACTCTCTATAAACATTCTCTCTCTCTCCATCTATCTCTATCCCCTCTCTGTCTCTCTCACTTTCTTTCTCTCCCCCATCCCCACTGTCTCTCACAATCCCCTATCTTTCTATCTCTAACCCCACTGTTTCTCCCTTACCCACTGTCTCTCTCTCTATCCCTTTTGCCTCTTTCTTTTCTCTCCCACTGTCTATTCTCTACCTCTGTCTCCACTGTCACATTCCATCCCTCTCTCTCTCTCTACCCCGTCCCTCTATCTCCATTGTATATCTCTCCCTAGCTATCTGTATCCCCCTCTCTCTATCCCCCATCTTTCTGTCTTTATCTCCATCACAACTGTCGTTCTCCATCTCCATGCTCACTCTGTATACCTATCCACACTATAACTCGCCCGCTATCCCCTGTCTCACCTCCCCTCTCCATCCCCATTGTCTCTCTGTATCTCTCTCTGTTCCAGCTGTCTCTTTCTATCCCAACTATCAATCTCTTTCTCTGTCCTCACTCTTGCTCCGTCACTCCCTCTATCCCCACTCTCTATCCAAACTCTCTCTCTCTATCCCCACTGTTACTCCATCTATCCCTACTGTCTTTCTCTCTCCCCAACTGTTTCGCTGTCTATCCCAACTGTCTCTCAATCCACAGTCTCTCTCTCAGTATCTCTATCCCCACTGTCATTCACTCTCTCTATGTCCCCACTCTGTCTCTCTACCCCACCATATCTCTCTCTATCCCCACTCTCTCTCTCTATACCCCACGGTCTCTCTATCCCCTCTGTCTCTACCCCCACTGTCACTTTCTGTATCCCTACTGTTTCTTTTATTCTCTCTCCCATTGTTTCTCTCTTTATCCCAACTGCACCTCCCTCTATCCACACTCTCTCTCACTCTATCCTCACTGACCAGTCTCTCTCTAGACCCCCCCTCTCTCTATCTCCTCTTTCTGCCTCTGCATCTCCCGATTCCACTGTCTCCCTCGCTATTCTCCACTGTTTATCTATCACCTCTGTCTCTTTTTTCTTCCTCACTGTCTCTCTCTCTCTATCCTCACCATCTCTCTCTAACTACCCTCTCTGTCTCTCTCTACACTATCACTCTTTCCCCCTCACCTTCTCTCTCCCCTCCTTCCCTCCCACCCTGTTGGGCCCTCTCTCTTTCTGTCCCAACTGTCTCTCTCTCTTTCTCTCACTCACTCTAACTCTCTCAATATTTCTCTCTATAATTCTCTCTATCCCTTCTTTCTCACACTCTCTGTCTCTCCCACCCCTCAGTCCCCACTGTGACCCCCCATCTGTCCCCACTTTCATTCTGTATCTTTAACCCCACTGTCACTCATTCACTCTATCCACAGTCTACTATCTCCCTCTCTGTCAGTCTGCCTCTCTTTCTATCCCCATGTCTCCCTTCCTCTTATCCCCATCTGTGTGTGTCTCTCTTTCTTTACCACCACATTCTCTGCCTCTATCCCCACTACCTCTCTCTAAATCCCCACTATCTTTCTCTCTCTAAATCCCCACTATCTTTCTCTCTCTATCCCCACTGTCTGTCTGTTTCTTTATTCCCACTATCACTCTTTCTCTCTCCCTCCCTCCCTCCCATTCTTCACCTCTAATCCCACTGACAGTTATTCTATCTCTGTCCCCACTCTCTCTATTCCCACTCTCCCTCTCTCTGTATCCCCACACTCTCTCTTTCTCTATTCCCACTCTGTCTATCCCCATTGTCTCTGTATACCCGCTCTCTCTCTGTATCCCCACTATCACACTCTCCCTCCCCCACTCTCCCCCTTCTCCCCCTCTAACCCCCTGTACCTCTACCCCTTTACTCCCCTCTGTCCTCCTCTCTCCACTCTCTCCCCTCTCTCTCTCTGCCTCATTCTTCACCAGGCTCCCAAAAATTCTCCCTATAATCAAAACACCGAACCCTGCGGAATTTTCTGTGCATAGAGAGGTCAGCATCAGAGAGAGATCAGTGAACTCTGTTCCTGGACTCTCTGCGTTCTCTTGCTGGCGTACCTATTTATTGAGATACAGCGCGGAACAGGCCCTTCCGGCCCTTCGACCCAAGCTGCCTAGCAACCCACCTATTTAACCCTCGGCTCATTACGGGACAATTTACAATGACCGATCATACCGGTTAGTTGGTTGTCTTTGGACTGTGGGAGGGAAGCGGAGCACCTGGGGAGGACGTACTGACTCCTTACGGAGGTGGCCACAGTTGAACTCTGAGCTGCAATAACGTGATGCTAACTGCTACCCGGCACGGCCTTGTCAGCACACTGAAGCTGTCTCTGCCCAAGCTCGCTGTCAAGGACATTTTTCTGTGTTTGCACGGTTTGTTGTCTTTTGCGCATTGTCCGTTCTGTTGGGTGCGGCCTTTCATTGATTCCATTGTGTTGTACTCACCGTGAATGCACAGAGGAAAATGACTGTCAGGGTTGTATACGGTGGCAAATTTGTACTTTGATAATACATTTTCCTTGAACGTTGAAAATGGGGACATTCTGTTGGAGTGATTCTGAACGGAACAATTGTCTGCAGCACACAGAAAGTCGCCAATGAATTGCCCCTTGTAATGGGTGCTCAAGCCAGAGTCAGAATCAGGGTTAATATCACAGGCATGTGTTGTGAAATTTGTTATGCAGCCACAGTACATTGCAATACATAATATTTGAACTGCATAAGTACATATCAGAAATTAAATTAAGTATGTGGTGCAAAAAGAGAGGACACAAATAGGTGGTGTTCGTGGGTTCACTGTCCATTCAGAAATTGATGGCAGAGGGGAAGAAGCTGTTCCTGAATCACTGAGTGTGTGTCTTCAGGCTCCTGTACCTCCTTCCTGATGGTAACCATGCGAAGAGGGCATGTCCTGGGTCAAGGGGGGCCCTTCATGATAGATGCTGCCTTTTTTGAGGCATCGCTCCTTGAAGATGTCATGGATACTGGGTTGGCTGGTGCCCATGATGGAGCTGACAGCTCTCTGCAGCTTATCCCAATCCTGTGCAGTACCAGACGGTGATACAGCCAGTTAGCATCCTCTCCATGGTACATCTGTAGAAATGTGCTTGTCCCTGGTGACACACAAGATCCTATCAAACCCCTAATGAAATATATCTGCTGTCATGACCTCTTTGTAGCTGCTTCGAAACGTTGGGGCCAGGTTGGATCCTCAGAGACATTAACGGCCAGCAACTTGAAAGTGCTCAGTCTCCCCACTTCTGGTCCCTCAGTGAGGAATGGTATGTGTTCCCTCACCATTGCAATCCATGATAATGAATAAAGCTGTAAATTGAAAAGAGTATGTATGTTAAGAAAATTAATTTAACTAAGTAGTGCAAAAAGAGAGGAAAAAGTATTGAGGTAGTGTCCATGGTTCACTGTCCATTCAGAAATCTGTTCCTGAATTGTTGAGTGTGTGTCTTCAGGCTTCTGTACCTCCTCCCTGATGGTAGCAATGAGACGAGGGCATGTCCCGGGTGATGGGGGGGCGGGGGGTCCTTAATGATGGATGCTGGAAGACATCATGGAGATGATGAGGGGAAAGACCATGGGGAGTTTAAAAACATGAAAACATTTTAGACTCAGGGTGGAGTCACAGACGGTTCCCCCTGCGTTTGGCCCCACTTCTTGGTCCATGTCACACTGAAGGGGTTTGAGGAGATTTGGTGTGTCCCCTAAAACACTCGCAGATTTCTATAGATGTACCTACAGAAGGGCATTCTAAATGTTTGCATCACCGTCTGGTACGGGGTGGGGGCGCTACTGCACAAGATCGAAATAAGCTGCAGAGAGTTGTAAAATTAATCGTCTCCATCATGGGCACTAGCCTCTGTCGTATCCAGGACATCTTCAAGGAGCGATGCCTCAGAAAGGCGGCATCCACCATTAAGGACCCCCATCCCCAGGTCAAGCCCTCTTCTCATTGCCACCATCAGGAGGGAGGTGGAGAAGCCTCCATACCAGACAGCAATGTAACCAGTTAGAATACTCTCCATGGTACGGAACATGGTGAAATTCCAAGAAGGTCCAAGAATTCCAATTCTGGAATATCCTGGGTTTGGGCGTCAGTGGTGTCTAATATCATGAGGGGTGTAGTGTAGGCCTCCGTTAATCTCGATAGGCCATGGGTGCAAGCCTGTGCAAGGTTTCTTTTTATGGAAGACCGGAAGTTGCCCAAGCTGCAAGTCTCCCCTCTCCACACCACCAATGTTGTCCAAGGGAAGGGCATTAGTATGAGGGGTACAGGCAGAGTAAATGCATACAGTCTTTACCTCAGGGTACAACTTGAGGGTTCTTGGTTTAGTGTGAGAGGGAAGGGATTTAAGAGGAACGTGAAGGGTAATTTTTGTACACAAAGGGTGGTAGGTGTGTGGAATGAATTGCTAGAGGAAGTGGTTGAGGAGTGTGGTCACTCAAGCTGAGTGTAATGTTCCCCAGAGAGGTTGTCTATCGATGGGTTCTCAGATGGCCGTAGATCCACATATTCTGGTGCAGTGCGCTCATGAGGGAGTGGTGGCTCTGGTTGGTGGGTGGGTCTTTCGCTTGTTCCGTTTCTCCTTTCTCCACAATACAGCAGAAGTCAGAGTCATGTCGCACAGCTCCCTCTTGAACAGATTTCCTCTAGGTCTATCTACCGAGTGCAAAGTCTTCCCAGATTTTAGATCCTGAATTTCTTTTCTGAGTGTTGAATTTCTTCCAGCCGATCTTGACATTATAAGACCATAAGACACGGGAGCAAAATTAGAACATTCAACCCATCAAGTCTGTCCTGATATTTCATCATTGCAGATCCCAAATTCAATTCAACCCCATACACCGGCCCTCTCACCATATCCCATGTTGGCCCGACCAATCAGGAAACTACCAGCTTCCGCTTTGAATATACCCACAGACTTCGGCTCCGCAGATTCACCACTCTCTGGCTAAAAAAATTCCTCTTCACTTCTGTTCTAAAAGGTCACCCTTCAATTTTGAGGCTGTGCCCTCAAGTTCTGGATTCCCCGACCAGAGGAAACGTCCTCTCCACATTCACCCTATCTAGTCCTTTCAATATGATCTTTGAAGCATTTCCTTTGCCCGCCAAGGGCTCGCTGACTTACCTTGAACTGGGAGTGAAGGATTTGAATGCGAAGATGTGAGTTAGACATCCTAACTCAATCAGGGAGACAGGAACAATGAAAACATTTCAAAGACAGTTGGACGGGTACACGGATAGAAAAGGTTTAAGATCATAAGACCATAAGATATTGGTGCGGAATCACGCCATTGAATTTGCTCTGCCATTTCACCTTGGCTGACCTATTTTCCTTCTCAGCCCCAATCTCCTGCCTTCTCCCTGTATCCCTTCATGCCCTGACTAAACACGAATCCCAACAGCCTCTGCCTTAAATATACCCAATGACTTGGCCTCCACAGCTGTCTATGACAGTGAATTCCACAGATTCACCACTCTCTGGCTGAAGAAATTCCTCCTCATTTCTGTTCTAAATGGATGCCCCTCTTTTCTAAGGCTGTGTCCTCTGGTCCTAGACTCTCCCATGATAGGAAACATCCTCTCCACATCCACTCTATCTGTGTCCTCTGGTCCTAGACTCCCCCACCATAGGAAACATCCTCTCCACATCCACTCTATCTCTGTCCTCTGGTCCTAGACTCCCCCACCATAGGAAACATCCTCTCCACATCCACTCTATCTCTGTCCTCTGGTCCTAGACTCCCCCACCATAGGAAACATCCTCTCCACATCCACTCTATCTGTGTCCTCTGGTCCTAGACTCCCCCACGATAGGAAACATCCTCTCCACATCCACTCTATCTGTGTCCTCTGGTCCTAGACTCCCCACCATAGGAAACATCCTCTCAACATCCACTCTATCTGTGTCCTATGGTCCTAGACTCCCCCACTATAGGAAACATCCTCTCAACATCCACTCTATCTGTGTCCTATGGTCCTAGACTCCCCCACTATAGGAAACATCCTCTCCACATCCACTCTATCTGTGCCCTCTGGTCCTAGACTCCCCCACTACTGGAAACATCCTCTCCACATCCACTCTATCTGTGTCCTCTGGTCCTAGACTCCCCCACTAGAGGAAACATCCTCTCCACAACCACTCTATCTGTGTCCTCTGGTCCTAGACTCCCACACTGTAGGAAACATCCTCTCCACATCCACTCTATCTGTGTCCTCTGGTCCTAGACTCCCTCACTATAGGAAACATCCTCTCCACATCCACTCTATCTGTGCCCTCTGGTCCTAGACTCCCCCACTATAGGAAACATCCTCTCCGCATCCACTCTATCTGTGCCCCCTGGTCCTAGACTCCACCGCTGTAGGAAACATCCTCTCCGCATCCACTCTATCAAAGCCCTTCGACATTCAATAGGTTTCAATGAGCTCCCCCATCGTTATTCTGAATATCAACGAATACAGGCCCAGAACCATCAAACACTCCTCATATAACAAGCCTTTCAATCCCAAAGTTATTTTCATGAATCTCCTTTGAACACTGTCTAATGTCAGCATTGTAGGTTACGGGTGTATTAGGTTATGGATTAGATGAGACCAGCTTGCAAGAGGCATGTTGGGCCAACTGGCCTGTTTCCACGCTGTCTGACTGGATACACTGACACCCCACCCCACAGTGCTCCAGAACTGGACGTAGACCCTTTTGGAATCTCATCACTTTCAACCTGGGCATGCAGTTGGGATCTGAAATTCCATAGACCTGGAGCTCGGGAATCCTGCATCACAGCCCCACCACACAAAAGCTTCAGACATTCTCAACTGAAGGCATTTTTTTGTTTGCAGAAAGCCTTCAAAATTATTTTTAGTAAATTCTAGGTTCCCCGACAGTAGATCCCCTCCCCCTTCTTGAAAGGGTAACCGAAAATCAAAATACTGCCGACACTGGAAATGTCAGATATAAATGCAGTGCTGAAAATACTCAGCGGGCCAGGCTGCAGGTGTGGGACGGGGAGCCGAGGAAAGTGTGTTCGATGTGGAGGGATGAGAATGTAAGAGCAAGGATGTGATGCTGAGGCTTTATAAGGCATTGATCGGACCACGCTCAGAGCATTCTGAGGAGCTTTCAAGCTCTCGAGAAAAGATGTGCTGACATTGGAGAGGGTCCAGACGAGGTTCACGAGAACGTTTCTAGGAATGAAAAGGGATAGCATATGAAGAGTGCTTGAAGGCTCGGGGCCTGTCTTCACTGGACTTTAGAAGAATGAGGGGGGATCTCATTGAAATCTTTCAAATATTCAAAAACCTAGATAAAGTGGATGTGGAGAAGATGTTTCCTATAGTGGGGCATTCTAAGACCAGAGGGCACTGCCTCAGAATAGAAAGATGTCTATTTAGAACAGAGATGAGGAGGAATTTCTTCAGCCAGAGGGTGGTGAATCTGTGGAATTCATTGTCACAGAGAGCTGTGAGGCTGAGCCGTCGGGTATATTTAAAGTGGAGGTTGACAGGTTCCTGATTAGTGGGGGTGTGAAAGGTTAGAGGAGAATGGGGCTGAGAGGGATAATAAATCAGCCCTGATGGAATGGTGAAGCAGACTCGATGGCCAAATGGCCAAATTCTGCTCCTGTGTCTTGTGGTTTTATCAGACACCTGGTCCTCTCCCTCCTCCTTTCCCTTCGTGACTCCTTGGTCCCTGCTTCTGTCCCACCTCCCATCCGTCCTACACGGCACCTCGTCTGGAACCGCGATACCACACCTCATCCCCTCACCTCTCAACCGTCTCACAAACAGCCACTCAAGCGGTCTTTCCAAGTGAGGCGGCCATTCTCACACACTCCTTCAGTTCCAGTGTTTTCCACGCCGGAGAAATGGATCACGGGCTGGTTGATCACAGAACATTTGTGTTCAGTCCACAGCACCGTCAAACTTAGAACATTTCATCAGAATACAGACCCTACAGTCCATGATATTGTGTTGACCTGTTAACCTACTCAAGGATCTGTCTAACCCTTCCTTCCTACATCATCGTCATCATTATGTGCTGTGCTGTATGACATGGGTGATCGTGGTCTTTCTGTGACCATGATTGTTCTCGGCAAATTTTTCTACAGAAGTGGGTTGCCATTGCCTTCTTCTGGGCAGTGTCTTTACAAGACGGGTGACCCCAGCCATTATCAACACTCTTCAGAGATTGTCTGCCTGGTGTCAGTGGTCACATAAGTCGGACTTGTGATCTGCACCGGCTGCTCAAACGACCGTCCACCACCTGCTCCCGTGGGTTCACGTGACCCTGATCGGTGGGCTGGGGTGGGGAAAGGGCTAAGCAGATGCCACACCTTGCCCTAGGGTGACCTGCAGGCTAGGGGAGGGAAGGAGCACCTTACATCTCTTTTGGTAGAGACATATCCCCACCCCAACACCCTTCTCTCTCATGTAACCCGCCATTTTTCTTTCAATCATGTACCTATCTAAGGGTCTCTTAAGTCTCCCTAATGTACCACCTCCCCCGGCAGGGTGTTCCACACACAGGATAGAGTTCGTAAGATTGGGATGTGATGAACTTTCAGCTGGTTTTATGTCTGTTTGTCCCGGCTACCATCCCTGTCCGTGCCCCTCCCCACACACACACAGTTTTGGCCATCCAGATTACTCAGATTCCCAGTTCCAGCTCCTGTCAGTCAGCTATCCCTAATGCTCGTGGAAGGGCTGGTCACTGCTGGAGTATCGAATGGTTGGCTTCAGGGACTGTTTGAGTCAGCAGATCGATACATGCGGACACAGATACTGTGGGCATGGGGGGGAGGGTGGAGCTGTGGGAGAATCAATGATCCAGCAGCTTTGACAGAGGTGTGCAGGTTCCCAAAGGCCTGTGGTAGGAATTCTCTCCCGTCAGAGAGTAACAGAGGGTGAGGACGGGAGAGGTTTCACTGTGTCGGAAAGGGAGAGGAGAGAGAGGTGGGGAAAATTGCAGGAAAAGGGAAACACTGGGGCTGGAGAGAGGAGGGGCGCGAGAGGGAGTAGAGGGAAAAAGGGATGTGAGGATGGAGAAAGGGGGAGAGAAAGAGAGAGGGAAGAGAGGAGAGGGAGGGGGAGAGGAGGGAGTGGGGAAGACAGAGGTGGTGAGAGGGAGGGGAGAGGAGAGGGAGGAAGGAGGGAAAGAGAGTGAGGAAAGGAGGAAGAGGGGGGAGGAACTGAGAGTTACAGGTTCGATGGGCTCATCCAGCCCGTTCCATACTGTGGTGTGCAGCTGATTTGTGAGTCCATGGATGCGCTTGGTTCCCAGGGCTGGGGCGAAGGGGCTCTCCTCCCCGGACTGAAGACCTCCAGTAACTGATATAAACATCATGGTTGACCGAGGCTGCTGAACGGGAGACGTTATCTTGGCCACCGACTGTCTCCTCTCTGGCAGGTCGTGCCCAGGCCGATTCAGTGGTGAAGGTTAAGGGAGAGATGGGTGTCTGCACTGTTCTGACTAAACCCTGCGGCCTGCTGCGCAGCTCTTCGGGACCACCCCATCCACCTCCAGCTTGTTTTCCTTCCCGACATTGTGCCCGCCGACTCCCTCAACATCCATCGCTCCGTTTCAGTGTCCGGCCCTTCGCAGACCAAATCCACACAGGGATTCACCACCTTATCCCAGTCGTCAGCAACCCTGCGGCCGTGAGCTCTGCAACAGGGGAACACTACGCTGAGACAGAACATTTGAGTAAACTTCCATAAGACATGGGAGCAGAACTAGGCCATTCAGTCCATGTAGTCTGCTCTGACGTTTGGTCGTGGCTGATCTATTTTCGTTCTTCTGCCTTCTCCCTGTAATCTTTGACACCCCATCTAATCAAGGACATATCAACCTCCGCTTTAAATATACCCAATGACTTGCTGTCTGTGACAACCAATTCAACAGATTCACCACCCTCTGGCTAATCTCTGTCCTCCTTCTCATCTCTGTTCTAAAGGGACATCCTTCTCATCTGACGCTCTGGTCCTAGACTCCTGCTAGGTCGGAAACCCCCTCTCCACGTCCACCCTCAGCCTTTTAAGGAAATCTCTGCTCTTCCTCTGGGGTGCGGTGTCCGAGCCTCCCGTCTCCCCTCTTACGTTTGTCCCGGTGAGGGTAAGCGGCTGAGGTCAGTAGCCTTGTCCGATAGCCACCAAAGTCCCCACCCCCCCACCTTCCTCTAGCCTGGTGGGTGGGGTGGCTCTGAAGGCACAGGGTAGAGGCACATGGCTACTCAAAGTTCAGAGGAAATTGATTATCAAGTACATACATATCTCCATATATAACTCTGAGATTCATTTCCTTGTCGATATACTCAAAATATCCAATAAGCATTATAGAATCAATAAAAGGCTGCAGCAACAGGGCGGACAGTCAGTGTGCTGAAGACAGTGATCGGTGCAAATACTAAAGTAGTAACAATAAATATCAAGAACATGAGAGGGAGGGTCATTGAAAGTGAGCCCACAGATTGTGGGGGCAAGTGAAATTACTCCCTGTGGTTAGTGAGCCTGAAGTTTGAGGGGTGTTAACCGTTCCTGAACTTTGTGGTATGGGTCCTAAGGCACCTGTACCTCCTTCCTGATGTTTGAGGCGTAATAACTGTTCCTGAACCTGGTGGTGAGTCTGAGGTTCCGATACCCCTTCCTGATGTTTGAGGGGTAATGTGTTCCTGAACCTGGTGGTGAGAGTCCTGAGACTCCTGTACCTCCTTCCTGATGGCAGCAGTGAGAAGAGAGCACGGCCTGGGTGGAGGGGGTCCCTGATGATGGATGCTGCTTTCCTGCGACACTCCACTGTGTCTATGTGCTCAATGGTGGAGGCGGCTTTATGTGTGATAGAGTTGTGGGTCATCATCTTGCGCAGCAATCAGATGGAATGGTCAGTGACGGCACGGCATGCAGTAGGTGTAGGGGTAGTGACTCAACTCTCAGTGTGGATGTGGGGGAGGTGTAGGGGGTAGTGACAGACCGGGGGTGTGGGGGAGGTGTAGGGGTAGTGACTCAACTCTCAGTGTGGATGTGGGGGAGGTGTAGGGGGTAGTGACAGACCGGGGGTGTGGGGGAGGTGTAGGGGGTAGTGACAGACCGGGGGTGTGAGGGAGGTGTAGGGGTAGTGACAGACCAGGGGGTGTGGGGGAGGTGTAGGGGGTAGTGACAGACCAGGGGGTGTGGGGGCGGTGTAGGGAGTAGTGACAGACTGGGGGTGTGGGGGAGGTGTAGGGGCTAGTGACAGACCAGGGGGTGTGGGGGAGGTGTAGGGGGTAGTGACAGACCGGGGGTGTGGGGGAGGTGTAGGGGGTAGTGACAGACTGGGGGTGTGGGGGAGGTGTAGGGGGTAGTGACAGACTGGGGTGTGGGGGAGGTGTAGGGGGTAGTGACAGACCGGGGGTGTGGGGGAGGTGTAGGGGGTAGTGACAGACCAGGGGGTGTGGGGGAGGTGTAGGGGGTAGTGACAGACCGGGGGTGTGGGGGAGGTGTAGGGGGTAGTGACAGACCGGGGGTGTGAGGGAGGTGTAGGGGGGTAGTGACAGACCGGGGGTGTGGGGGAGGTGTAGGGGGTAGTGACAGACCAGGGGGTGTGGGGGAGGTGTAGGGGGTAGTGACAGACCAGGGGGTGTGGGGGAGGTGTAGGGGGTAGTGACAGACCGGGGGTGTGGGGGAGGTGTAGGGGGTAGTGACAGACCAGGGGGTGTGGGGGAGGTGTAGGGGGTAGTGACAGACCGGGGGTGTGGGGGAGGTGTAGGGGGTAGTGACAGACCAGGGGGTGTGGGGGAGGTGTAGGGGGTAGTGACAGACCGGGGGTGTGAGGGAGGTGTAGGGGGGTAGTGACAGACCAGGGGGTGTGGGGGAGGTGTAGGGGGTAGTGACAGACCGGGGGTGTGGGGGAGGTGTAGGGGGTAGTGACAGACCAGGGGGTGTGGGGGAGGTGTAGGGGGTAGTGACAGACCCGGGGTGTGGGGGAGGTGTAGGGGGTAGTGACAGACCAGGGGGTGTGGGGGAGGTGTAGGGGGTAGTGACAGACCAGGGGGTGTGGGGGAGGTGTAGGGGGTAGTGACAGACTGGGGGTGTGGGGGAGGAGTAGGGGGTAGTGACAGACCAGGGGGTGTGGGGGAGGTGTAGGGGGGTAGTGACAGACCGGGGGTGTGGGGGAGGTGTAGGGGGTAGTGACAGACCGGGGGTGTGAGGGAGGTGTAGGGGGGTAATGACAGACCGGGGGTGTGGGGGAGGTGTAGGGGGTAGTGACAGACCAGGGGGTGTGGGGGAGGTGTAGGGGGTAGTGACAGACCGGGGGTGTGGGGGAGGTGTAGGGGGTAGTGACAGACCGGGGGTGTGGGGGGAGGTGTAGGGGGTAGTGACAGACTGGGGGTGTGGGGGAGGTGTAGGGGGTAGTGACAGACCGGGGGTGTGGGGGGAGGTGTAGGGGGTAGTGACAGACTGGGGGTGTGGGGGAGGTGTAGGGGGTAGTGACAGACCCGGGGTGTGGGGGAGGTGTAGGGGGTAGTGACAGACCAGGGGGTGTGGGGGAGGTGTAGGGGGTAGTGACTCAGTTCTCACTGGGGAGGAGGAAGGATGATGAGGTGCAGGTGCTGGGCTGTGTGAATGGAGCCAGTCGACTGTGGAGAGATTGTTGATTACACACACACACACACACACACACAGACACACACACACACACACACACTGCCTTGCCAAAGTCAGCATTCAGCCATATAAATAATTCCTAATGAGACAGTGTTGTCTGCACTGATGCATTCAGAGGAATAACTCTGACCTCTGTCTGTCCTCTGCCGCCGGGAAGCAGCAAATAGCCTCTCCTGTCCTGGGCAAACGGGGGATTGTCCCCTCAAGTAGAACATCGGTGATACCCGCCTCAGCGTCTGTGGGAACACCTTCACTCCGGTGCGTCGCTGCTGGCCGTGGGTACAAACCCGTAGTAAAGGAGCTGCTTTTGACAGGAACCCAATGCCCAGTGAGCCTGGTGTGGGAGGGGCGGGGGGGCACTACACAGGATGAGAAAAAGCTGCAGAAAGTTGTAAACTCAGTCAGCCCCATCATGGCCACCAACCTGCCCAGTTTCGAGGACTTCTTCAAAAGGCGATGCCTCAAAGAGGCGGCATCCATCATTAAAGACCCTCGTCACCCAAGACACTTGCTCCTCTCATTGCTACCATCAGGGAGGAGGTACAGGAGCCTGAAGGCACACTGAACCATTCAGGAACAGCTTCTTCCCCTCTGCCATCAGGGAGGAGGTACAGGAGCCTGAAGACACACACTCAGCGATTCAGGAACAGCTTCTTCCCCTCTGCCATCAGGGAGGAGGTACAGGAGCCTGAAGACACACACTCAGCGATTCAGGAACAGCCTCTTCCCCTCTGCCATCAGGGAGGAGGTACAGGAGCCTGAAGGCACACTGAACCATTCAGGAACAGCTTCTTCCCCTCTGCCATCCGATTTCTGAATGGATATTGAACACGTGGACACCACCTCACTACTTTCTTCTCTGTTTTTGCACTAATTTAATTCACTTTTTATATATACTGACTGTAATTTACAGTTTTTATTAGTATGTTTTTCAATGCACTGCCACTGCAAAACAACAAACTTCACAGCATCCACCACTGTGCCTGCAGCTCGGGTGCTCAGCACTGTATTTGCCAGTGTGGAGTCGAGAGTGAGTCTGTAAATCTGGTGAGGGTGGGGCGCCGCGGGAGCAGTGTGGGACAGGTGGCAGAGAAAGAGTGCCAGGGGTGGGGGGGTTGGCATGGGTGCAGACACACCCAGCCCTGAGACACCAGGCAAGGTCAATTGATTCCAAACAATTGGTTTATTGATCATTACAGAATGTCTCTCTGGTGCTTCCCTCTCCCTTCCCCTTTTCCCAACCATGATTCCCCTCTCCCTGCCCCCTCCCCACTCTCAGTCCACAATAGAGACCCAGATCAGAATCAGGTTTATCATCAAGTCCAGTCAAATGAAGTTTATTGTCAGTTAACCATATACACGTATATAACATATATAACCATAATGTATATAGAAACAAGATGCCATTTCTCTGGACCAGGGTGTAAATCACTCATAACACAGGAAGGTAAGGATAAAATCTACAGATGAATCACACATAGATAACAAACTGATATTAAATAACGTAAGATACGGAACAGATTAACCAGTGACACATTGAATACGATGCAGCCGGGAGTTCAGAAGCCTGATGGCCTGAGGGAAGAAACTGTTTCCCATCCTGACTGTTCTTGTCTTTATACATCGGAGTCTCCTACCTGACGGTAGAAAGTCAAAGAGGATGCTGGATGGATGGGTGGGATCCTTAATAATACTGAGAGCCCTGCATAGGCAGTGCTCCAGATAAACGTCCACGATGGATGGTAGGGAGACCCCTGTGATCCTCTCGGCCGTTTTCACCGTCCTCTGTAGAGATTTCCAGTCCGATGCTCGGCTGCTCCCAGACCAGATGGAGATGCAACTTGTCAGGACGCCCTCAATGGTGCTCCGGTAAAACGGTTAAAGTGAGGTTGAGGGTGGAGCCTTGCTTGCTTTAATACTCTCAGGACGTGGAGGCACTGTTGTGCCGTGCTTGTTCAGGGAGGTGATATTAAGGGACCAGGTGAGGTCATCCATGATGTGAACTCCCAGGAACTTGGTGCACTTAACTCTCTACGGAGGAGCCATGTACTCACAGAGGGGGTAGTTTGTCTGCATCTTCCTGATGTCCACATCGATTTCCTCTGTCTTCTCCACGATCAGGGTTGGATTGTTCCTCTCACACCAATCCACCAGCCGCTCTGCTTCCTTTCTGTACTCTGTCCTGTCACCACTGTTGTGTCACCCACACGTTTGATGACACGGTTTGAGCTGAATCTATGACACCGTTGCGTGTCAGTAGTGCGAACAACAGCGGGCTGAACCCACAGCCTCGGGGAGCGCCAGTGCTCAGCTTAATGGAATGAGAGATGCTGCTGTCCGCACCGACTGACTCTGGCTTCACTGTTAAGAAGTCCAGTATCCAATTGCAGAGAGAGGAGAGAACTGACCCACGAGGACAGTTCCCACACAAGCTTCTGGGGTATGATGGTGCTGAACACTAAACTCACATATGGCATGTATATATTTTTGTTTTTGTGGCAGCCTTACACTGCGATACATGAAATGACTACAGTACTGTGCAAAAGTCTTAGGCACCCCAGCTGCTGTGTGTATACGTTTATCTGAAACTTTAGCTCCATACTCTGTGCCAATGACGTTAATCCTTATTCTGATTCTGACAAGTACACAGCACAGATCCGGGTTCACATTAATATATTAATCCCATGTACATCGAGACACACAGTGAAATGCCTTGTTTGCGTCAATGACCAGCACAATCTAAAGAAGATGCCACTCTTCCAGCGCCAACGTAGCAATCCCACAATGCTAGGGAGAGACAGTGTGAGGGAGGAGGTGGAAGGGAGGGGACTGTGGAAGAGGGGATGGGTGTAATGGGGTAGAGACTGTGTGAGAGAGAGTGTAATGGGGTAGAGACTGTGTGAGAGAGGGTGTAATGGGGTAGAGACTGTGTGAGAGAGGGTGTAATGTTGGGGTAGAGACTGTGTGAGAGAGGGTGTAATGGGGTAGAGACTGTGTGAGAGAGGTTGTAATATTGGGGGTAGAGACTGTGAGAGAGGGTGTAATGTTGGGGTAGAGACTGTGTAAGAGAGGGTGTAATGGAGTAGAGACTGTGTGAGAGAGGGTGTAATTTTGGGGGTAGAGACTGTGAGAGAGGGTGTAATGGTCTAGAGACTGTGAGAGAGGGTGTAATGTTGGGGTAGAGACTGTGAGAGGGTGTAATGGGGTAGAGACTGTGTGAGAGAAGGTGTAATGTTGGGGGTAGAGACTGTGTGAGAGGGTGTAATGGGGTAGAGACTGAGAGAGGGTGTAATGTTGGGGGTAGAGACTGTGTGAGAGAGGGTGTAATGGTGTAGAGTCTGTGTGAGAGAGGGTGTAATGTTGGGGTAGAAACTGAGAGAGGGTGTAATGGGGTAGAGACTGTGTGAGAGAAGGTTTAATAGGATAGAGACTGTGTGAGAGAGGGTGTAATGTTGGGGGTAGAGACTGTGAGAGAGGGTGTAATGGGGTAGAGACTGTGTGAGAGAGGGTGTAATGGTGTAGAGTCTGTGTGAGAGAGGGTGTAATGTTGGGGTAGAAACTGTGTGAGAGAGGGTGTAATGGGGTAGAGACTGTGTGAGAGAAGGTTTAATAGGATAGAGACTGTGTGAGAGAGGGTGTAATGTTGGGGGTAGAGACTGTGTGAGAGAGGGTGTAATGGGGTAGAGACTGTGTGAGAGAAGTTGTAATATTGGGGGTAGAGACTGTGAGAGAGGGTGTAATGTTGGGTGTAGAGACTGTGTGAGAGAGGGTGTAATGTTGAGGGTAGAGACTGTGAGAGAGGGTGTAATGTTGGGTGTAGAGACTGTGAGAGAGGGTGTAATGGGGTAGAGACTGTGTGAGAGAAGGTTTAATGGGGTAGATACTGTGTGAGAGAGGGTGTAATGTTGGGGGTAGAGACTGTGTGAGAGAAGGTGTAATGGAGTAGAGACTGTGTGAGAGAGGGTGTAATGTTGGGGTAGAGACTGTGTGAGAGAGGGTGTAATGTTGGGGGTAGAGACTGTGTGAGAGAGGGTGTAATGGGGTAGAGACTGTGTGAGAGAAGTTGTAATATTGGGGGTAGAGACTGTGAGAGAGGGTGTAATGTTGGGTGTAGAGACTGTGTGAGAGAGGGTGTAATGTTGAGGGTAGAGACTGTGAGAGAGGGTGTAATGTTGGGTGTAGAGACTGTGTGAGAGAGGGTGTAGTGGTGTAGAGACTGTGTGAGAGAGGGTGTAATGGGGTAGAGACTGTGTGAGAGAAGGTTTAATGGGGTAGATACTGTGTGAGAGAGGGTGTAATGTTGGGGGTAGAGACTGTGTGAGAGAAGGTGTAATGGAGTAGAGACTGTGTGAGAGAGGGTGTAATGTTGGGGTAGAGACTGTGTGAGAGAGGGTGTAATGGGGTAGAGACTGTGTGAGAGAGGGTGTAATGGGGTAGAGACTGAAAGAGGGTGTAATGTTGAGGGTAGAGACTGTGAGAGAGGGTGTAATGTTGGGTGTAGAGACTGTGTGAGAGAGGGTGTAATGGGGTAGAGACTGTGAAAGAGGGTGTAATGTTGAGGGTAGAGACTGTGAGAGAGGGTGTAATGTTGGGTGTAGAGACTGTGTGAGAGAGGGTGTAATGGGGTAGAGACTGTGTGAGAGGGTGTAATGTTGAGGGTAGAGACTGTGTGAGAGAGGGTGTAATGTTGGGAGTAGAGACTGTGTGAGAGAGGGTGTAATGGTGTAGAGACTGTGTGAGAGGGTGTAATGGGGTAGAGACTGTGTGAAAGAAGGTTTAATGGGGTAGAGACTGTGTGAGACAGGGTATAATTTTGGGGGTAGAGACTGTGTGTGAGAAGGTTTAATGTTGGGGTAGAGACTGTGAGAGAGAGGGTGTAATGTTGGGGGTAGAGACTGTGAGAGAGGGTGTAATGGAGTAGAGACTGTGTGAGAGAGGGTGTAATGGTGTAGAGACTGTGAGAGAGGATGTAATGTTGGGGGTAGAGACTGTGGAAGAGAGGGTGTAATGGGGTAGAGACTTTGTGTGAGAAGGTTTAATGTTGAGATTGGAGGCTGTGTACAAGAGGGGATGTAATGTTGGGGGTATACACTGTGCGGGAGGGGCAGTAATCTGGTGTCTAACTTCTGCTCCCTCTATTTGCAGCTAAGGAATGGTCTGCTGCCCTCCGTACGGACGATCTCCCCTCTCTTTGCCCTGACTGGGAAGCTGCAGTGGTGAGGTTAGGGAAACAGAAACCGGTAACTGTGATGAGTACACTTTAATGCTATAATAATGCAGGTTTTATGTTGTTGTATTGTCAATTGCAACAACTAAAGGAAAAAGTTTGTTTTACAGTGTGGGGCATAGAGGGCTGGTATGTATGAGACAGAGAGATAAAAGTGTGTGTGCCAGTGAGTGCCAGCGTGTGTAAGAACAAAGGTATGATGTGTGTCTGTGTCTGAGAGAGAACGTGCATTTGTGTGAGAGAGAGGGTGTATCTGTCTAAGAGAGAGAGGGTGTATCTGTGTGTCTGAGAGTGTATCTGTGCGAGAGAGGGTGTATCTGTCTGAGAGAGTGTGAGGTGGTGTATCTGTGTGAATGGGTTTTTCTCTGCATGTTGTGAGAGAGAGGGTGTATCGCTCTGTGTGTGTGAGAGACAGGGTGTATCTGTATCTGTGAGAGAGGGTGTATCTGTGTGTCTGAGAGTGTATCTGTCTGTGCGAGAGAGGGTGTATCTGACTCTGTGGGAGAGGGTGTGTCTGTCTGTGTGAGAGACAGAGAGAGGGTGTATCTGTGAGAGACAGAGAGAGGGTGTATCTGTGAGAGACAGAGAGAGGGTGTATCTGTGAGAGACAGAGAGAGAGTGTGTCTGTGAGAGACAGAGAGAGGCTGTATCTGTCTGTGTGTGAGAGGGTGTATCTGTGTGAGAGAGAGGGTGTATCTGTCTGTGAGACAGAGGGTGTATCTATCTGTGTGTGAGAGAGAGAGAGGCGGTATCTGTCTGTGAGAGAGAGGGTGTATCTGTCTCCGTGAGAGAGAGGGTGTATCTATCTGAGTGAGAGAAAGAGGGTGTATCTGTCTGTGAGAGAGAGGGCGTATCTGTTGTGAGTGAGAGGGCGTATCTGAGAGAGAGGGTGTATCTGTGAGAGAGAGGGTATATCTGTCTGTGAGAGAGAGGGTGTATCTATCTGAGTGTGAGAGAGAGAGGCTATATCTGTCTCTGAGAGAGAGGGTATATCTATCTGTGTCTGAGAGAGAGGGTGTATCTGTCTGTGTGTGTGTGAGAGAGAGAGAGGGTGTGTCTATCTGAGTGTGAGAGAGAGAGGCTATGTCTGTCTCTGAGAGAGAGGGTATATCTATCTGTCTGAGAGAGAGGATGTATCTGTCTGTGAGAGAGAGGGTGTATCTGTCTGTGAGAGAGAGGGTGTTTTTATCTGTGTGTGTAAAGAGAGAGGGTGTATCTATCTGTGTGTGAGTGAGAGGGTGTATCTGTCTCTGTGAGAGAGAGAGTGTATCTGTCTATGTGTGAGAGAGAGACTGTATCTGTCTATGTGAGAGAGAGGGTGTATCTGTCTCTGTGAGAGAGAGGGTGTATCTGTCTGTGTGTGAGAGGGTGTATCTGTGAGAGAGAGGGTGTATCTGTCTATGAGAGAGAGAGGGTGTATCTGTCTCTGTGAGAGAGAGGGTGTATCTATCTGTGAGAGAGAGGGCGTATCTGTTGTGAGTGAGAGGGCGTATCTGTCTGAGAGAGAGGGTGTATCTGTGAGAGAGAGGGTGTATCTGTCTATGTGAGAGAGAGGGTGTATCTGTCTCTGTGAGAGAGAGGGTGTATCTATCTGTGAGAGAGAGGGCGTATCTGTCTGAGAGAGAGGGTATATCTGTGAGAGAGAGGGTGTATCTGTCTATGTGAGAGAGAGGGTGTATCTGTCTCTGTGAGAGAGAGGGCGTATCTGTCTCTGTGAGAGAGAGGGCTTATCTGTCTCTGTGAGAGAGGGTGTATCTGTGTGAGAGAGAGGGTGTATCTGTCTGTGAGACAGAGGGTGTATCTATCTGTGTGTGAGAGAGAGAGAGGCGGTATCTGTCTGTGAGAGAGAGGGTGTATCTGTCTCTGTGAGAGAGAGGGTGTATCTCTCTTTGAGAGAGGGTGTATCTGTCTCTGTGAGAGAGAGAGGGTGTATCTGTGTGTGAGAGAGGGTGTTTTTATCTGTGTGTGAGAGAGTGAGGGTGTATCTGTCTGTGAAAGAGAGAGGGTGTATCTGTGTGAGAGAGAGTGTGTATGTCTCTGAGAGAGAGAGGGTGTATCTGTCTGAGAGAGGGTGTATCTGTGTGTGAGAGAGAGGATGTATCTGACTGTGAGTGAGAGGGTATATCTATCTCTGTGAGAGAGGGTGTATCTGTCTCTGTGAGAGAAAGGGTGTATCTGTCTGAGAGAGGGTGTATCTGTGTGTGAGAGAGAGGATGTATCTGACTGTGAGTGAGAGGGTATATCTATCTCTGTGAGAGAGGGTGTATCTGTCTCTGTGAGAGAAAGGGTGTATCTGTCTGAGAGAGGGTGTATCTGTCTGAGAGAGAGAGAGGGTGTATCTATCTGTGAGAGAGTGGGTGTATCTGTCTATGTGACAGAGGGTGTATCTATCTGTGTGTGAGAGAGAGAGGGTGTATCTGTCTCTGTGAGAGAGAGGGTGTAACTGTGTTTGAGAGAGAAGGTGTATCTATCTGTGTGTGTGTGAGAGAGAGGGTGTAACTGTCTGAGAGAGGGAGGCTGTATCTATCTGTGAGAGAGAGGGTGTAACTGACAGAGAGAGGGTGTATCTGTCTGAGAGAGACAGGGTGTATCTGCCTGTCAGAGAGAGCGTGTATTTGTCTCTGTGAGAGAGAGGGTGTATCTGTCTCTGTGAGAGAGAAAGGGTGTATCTGTCTGTGAAAGAGAGAGGGTGTTTTTATCTGCGTGTGTAAAGAGAGAGATTGTATCTGTCTATGTGAGAGTGAGGGTGTATCTGTCTGAGAGAGACAGGGTGTATCTGTCTGTGAGAGAGAGCGTGTGTATCTGTGTGTGTGTGAGAGAGGCTATATCTGTCTGAGAGAGAGGGTGTATGTCTCTGTGGGAGAGAGGGTGTATCTGTGTGTGTGTGAGAGAGGCTATATCTGTCTGAGAGAGAGGGTATATCTATCTGTGTCTGAGAGAGAGAGGGTGTATCTGTCTCTGTGAGAGAGAGGGTGTAACTGTGTTTGAGAGAGAAGGTGTATCTATCTGTGTGTGTGTGAGAGAGAGGGTGTAACTGTCTGAGAGAGGGAGGCTGTATCTATCTGTGAGAGAGGGTGTATCTGTCTCTGTGAGAGAGAGGGTGTAACTGACAGAGAGAGGGTGTATCTGTCTGAGAGAGACAGGGTGTATCTGTCTGTGAGAGAGAGGGTGTATCTGTCTGTGAGAGACAGGGTGTATCTGTCTGTGAGAGAGAGGGTGTATGTCTCTGTGGGAGAGAGGGTGTATCTGTGTGTGTGTGAGAGAGGCTATATCTGTCTGAGAGAGAGGGTATATCTATCTGTGTCTGAGAGAGAGAGGGTGTATCTGTCTCTGTGTGAGAGAGGGTGTATCTGTCTCTGTGAGAGAGAGGGTGTATCTGTGTGTGTGTGAGAGAGGCTATATCTGTCTGAGAGAGAGGGTATATCTATCTGTCTGAGAGAGAGAGGGTGTATCTGTCTCTGTGAGAGAGAGGGTGTATCTATCTATGTGTGAGAGAGAGAGGCTATGTCTGTCTCTGAGAGAGAGGGTATATCTATCTGTGTCTGAGAGAGAGGGTGTATCTGTCTGTGAGAGAGAGAGGGTGTTTTTATCTGTGTGTGTAAAGAGAGAGGGTGTATCTAACTGTGTGTGAGTGAGAGGGTGTATCTGTCTCTGTGAGAGAGAGGGTGTATCTATCTATGTGTGAGAGAGAGACTGTATCTGTCTATGTGAGAGAGAGGGTGTATCTGTCTGAGAGAGAGAGGGTGTACCTGTCTATGTGAAAGAGAGGGTGTATGTCTCTGTGAGAGAGAGGGTGTATCTGTCTGAGAGAGACAGGGTGTATCTGTCTGTGAGAGAGAGAGAGTGTGTATCTATCTGAGTGTGAGAGAGAGAGGCTATGTCTGTCTCTGAGAGAGAGGGTATATCTATCTGTGTCTGAGAGAGAGGGTGTATCTGTCTGAGAGAGAGAGGGTGTATCTGTCTGAGAGAGACAGGGTGTATCTGTCTGTGAGAGAGAGGGTGTTTTTATCTGTGTGTGTAAAGAGAGAGGGTGTATCTATCTGTGTGTGAGTGAGAGGGTGTATCTGTCTCTGTGAGAGAGAGGGTGTATCTATCTATGTGTGAGAGAGAGACTGTATCTGTCTATGTGAGTGAGAGGGTGTATCTGTCTCTGTGAGAGAGAGGGTGTATCTATCTATGTGTGAGAGAGAGACTGCATCTGTCTATGTGAGAGAGAGGGTGTATCTGTCTGAGAGAGAGAGGGTATATCTGTCTGTGAGAGAGAGAGTGTGTATCTATCTGAGTGTGAGAGAGAGAGGCTATATCTGTCTCTGAGAGAGAGGGTATATCTATCTGTGTCTGAGAGAGAGGGTGTATCTGTCTGTGTGTGTGTGTGAGAGAGAGAGGGTGTATCTGTCTGTGTGTGTGTGAGAGAGAGAGAGGGTGTATCTGTCTGTGAGAGAGAGGGTGTTTTTATCTGTGTGTGTAAAGAGAGAGGGTGTATCTATCTGTGTGTGAGTGAGAGGGTGTATCTGTCTCTGTGAGAGAGAGGGTGTATCTGTCTGAGAGAGACAGGGTGTATCTGTCTGTGAGAGAGAGGGTATCTGTCTTTGTGAGAGAGGGTGCATCTGCCTGAGAGAGAGAAGGTGTATCTGTCTCTGAGAGCGAGAGGGTGTATCTGTCTGTGAGAGAGTGGGTGTATCTGTCTGTGAGAGAGAGGGTGTATCTGTCTGTGAGAGAGAGGGTGTATCTGTCTGAGAGAGAGAGGGTTTATCTGTCTGTGAGAGAGAGTGTATATCTATCCGTGTGTGTGAGAGAGAGGGTGTGTTTATCTGATAAGAGTGTGAGATGGTGTATCTGTGTGTATGGGTTTTTCTCTGCATGTTGTGAGAAAGTCGGTGGGTCTGTGTGTGTAAGAGGGTGTTTCTGTCTCTGTGAGAAATAGCGATTGTCTGTGTCAGTGTGTATACCATTTCTATAGTATAATGTAATTCCAATTAAGTTGAATTTGAAGAGTAATTTAAACTGTTCATGGTCTGTGATGTGGAACCTGCATTTACCGGGTTGTCTGGTGAATGGCATTTGATGGGATTGTGGAGCCGCAGAGGGAGACTGCGGGCATTCAGTGATTGTGTCCTTGTCACAGAATTGGCTGGTGCATTGGAGGCATGTTTGGACAGGACTCTGTGACGTGCACAGACTAGACAGGAGGAATGGCCTGAGCTGTAGGTACGATAATGGAGGTGTGTAGGATCGAGGGGAGTGGGATGTGGTGTGCTCTGGTTAACAGTGGTTAATATGTGAACCCTTATCCTTCGGAACATAGAACACAATAGAGTAAGGCACCAAATTGGGTTCAAAATCATGTTTATATCGCTGGCATATCTTGTGAAATTTGTTGTTTTATGGCAGCGGTACATTGCAATATATTAGAATAATAAAAATCCTATAAACTTTAATAAGAAATAAACGTAAACATATAAATAAGTTGTGCAAAAAGAGTGAAAAAGACAGTAAGGTAATGTTCATAGGTTCACTGTCCATTCAAAAATCTGACGGAGAAGGGGATGAAGCTGTTGCTGAATAATTGTGTAATGCCCTAGGTAAGATTTCTACTGCTGTGCTGTGAGGCATTTTTATTTTAGCAATTTTCTGTAAAAACAGTTATGTCCTGCTAGTAAGAGTGTTTTGGCTTCGGTTAAAGATAGGGAGCCATGCTGTCCAACTTAGTAATGTGGTGTCATGCAGTCGGGGTTGTCCTGGTTCTCTCTGCGTGGTGGAGCTTCAGAGAGTCCTGGGCTGGAGCAGATTTCTGAAGGACAGTAACCTGGTTTGAGTGGGAAGTTGCCATAGAATGGCGTTGGAAGGAGAGGCCCCATTGTAAGAAGTGCTCTGTGCATATGAATGTCTCCAAGGAGGGAGGGCCAAATCTCCTGAGAGAGCCAGTTTCACTCAACGTGATCTTTGTGGGAAATTTGGATGTGGCAGGTGCCTTTGCTCAGACCATGGGCCCAGTGCATGAGGAAAGTGATAGGCTCGACTACTCCAGAAACGAGCTCCAACGTTTATGTGCACATTGTGACTGATTTAACCATACCGAGTCCTTCTAATCTTCTTTTCTTTTTCTGTAACTCTGTGTTAAAGTTGAACATTTGGTAAATATATTTCTCTTGTAATCTTACACTGGTGTTCGATCTGTTAATTTTCTGGCAAATGATAACTTTGCATGGAGCAGTATTTAAACAACATTCGCTACAATCAATGTACCTTAATCAGAACATCCTAACTTTCCTGTTTGCTTGAATTCCAAATCATACCAAACCTAGACATATATTGCTTGTGGCCTTCTCACTGCTGAGTCACATGGCTCTATTAGTAGAGTTAATTAACGAGCCAGGTTTGTATATGAGCCCTGGTGAAAAGGTCGCAGTTGTACACATGTCTTCAGGCCCCGGTACCACTTCTCACTAGCAATGAGAAGAGCACGTGTCCTGGGTGACGGGCTTTGACCAGCGGCCAATCCAGACATTGGAAGTTTAGGGAGAAGTAGACTTCAGTCAAGTCCACCGCCCGAGGATAAAAGGCAGGAGCGGTTTGTGGCATTGTAATAGAGCTTTGATCAGTGGCCGATCAGTGTTTGGAATTAATTAGTAAGGGCTAAGTTAAAGGAAGGTGTGGTAAGCTGAGCAGCTGTTATCGCAGTGGACGTGGTCAGAGTGGTGATCTTAGGGCTTTGGCTCTTCAAGGATTCTGGGAAGAAAAGCAAGGGAAGAGAAAGCTCCTTCTTCACACCAGCTCCACTAGGACAGTAGAGATGCCCAGCAGGACAGTTGAATGCCCCTCTTGTGGGATGTGGGAAGGCAGGGAGACGACTCCAGCTGCAGCTTCCAACAATTCACGTTAAGGAGTTGCAGCTGGAACTGGATGAACTGCAGATCATTCAGGAGGCTGAGGGGGTGATAGATAGGACAAATAGAGAGATGGTTACAGCGAAGGTGCAGGACGCAGGGAACTGGGTGACAGTCAGGAAGGGGAAAGGGTTAAGGAGTCAGTGCAGAGAACCCCTGTGGTCATCCCCCTCAACAACAGGTATATCACTTTAGATACTGTCGGGAGGGGTGGGTGAGGGGATGAGTTAACAGTGGTGGGGTCTCTGGCACTCAGTCTGCCTCTGTGACTCAGAAGGGAAGGGGGAAGAAGAGGCCCGCTGTGGTGACAGGGAATTTGTTAGTTAGGGGAATTGTCAGGAGGTTTTGTGGGCGAGATGGTATGTAGCCTCCTGGGTGCCAGGGTGCAGAATATCTCAGACTGAGTCGTCAGCGTTCTTAAGTGGGAGGGTGAACAGCCAGAAGTGACATGATTTTGCATTGGGAGTTCGGGGAGCTAGGTGCTAAGTTAAAGGGCAGGACTTCCCAGGGTTGTGATCTCAAGATTGCTACCCGTGCTACATGCTGATGAGGCCAGAACTAGGAAGATTATACAGTTCAACACTTGGCCAAGCAGTTGGTGAAGGAAGGAAGGTATAAGATTTTTGGATCATTGGACTCTCTTCCAGGGAAAGTGGGACCTGTACAAGGAGGGACAGTTTGCACCTGAACTGGAGGAGGACTAATAGGTTTATTAATGCTGCATGGTGGGGTTTAAACTGGAGTTACAGGGGGATGGGAACCAGAGTTAGTGGAGAGGTTGTGGAGACAGAGGTTGGTGAGACCTGAGACAAAGTCAGGAATCAAAAGGTTGAGCACGGTGCGACAAAATTGAAAAAGGTGAACACGGGACTTAAGGCCTTGCACCTGAGTGCATGCAGTGCACAGAATAAGGTAGATGAACTTTCAGCAGGTTGTCAGGGATGACGTTGTAGGCATCACTGAGTCACGGCTGAAAGATTGTAGCTGGGAGCTGAATGTCCAAGCATACACATTGTATCGAAAGAACAGGCAGGAAGGCAGAGGGAAGGGCATGGCTCTGTTGGTAAAAAATGGAATTGTATCATTAGAAAGAGGTGACATGGGGTAGGAAGATGCTGAATTGTTGTGGATAAAGCTAAGGAACTGCAAGGGTAAAAAGACCCCGATGGGTATTGTATACAGGCCCTCAAGCACCTGTAAGGATGTGGTCTACAAATTACAGTTGGAGATAGAAAATGCATGCCAAAAGGGCAACGTTACAATATGCAGGTAGACTGGGGAAATCAGGTTGGACATGGATTACAAGACAAGGAACTTCTAGAATGCCAACAAGATGTTTTTTTTAGAGTAACATATAGTTGAGCCCACTAGGGGATCAGCTGTTCCGATTGGGTGTTATTCAATGATCTGGAATTGATTAAAGAGCTTAAGGTAAAAGAACTCTTAAGGGTTAGGGTGGGTAAAGGGAATTTCAGAGGCATGAGAGAGGAGTTCACCAGGATTGAGTGGAGAAGAACGCTGGCAGGGGTGACAGCAGAGCAGCAATGGCTGGAATTTCTGGAAGCAATTCGGAAGGCCCAGGATATACACATCCCAAAAAGTATTCTAAAGGCAAGATGACACACTCATGGCTGACAAGAGAAGTCAAAGCCAACATAAAAGCCAAAGAGGGAGCAAATAATAGAGCAAAGACTAGTGGGAAGTTGGAGGATTGGGAAGCTTTTAAAAACCAGCAGAAGGCAACTAAGAATCATTAAGAAGGTAAAGATGGAATATAAAAGTAAGCTCGTCAGTAATATTAAAAAGGATACCAGAAGTTTCTTCAGATACATAAAGTGTAAAAGAGAGGTGAGGGTGGATTTTGGACCACCGGAAAATGATGCTGGAGGGGTAGTAATGGGGGACAATGAAATAGTGGACAGACTGCATACGTATTTTGCACCAGTCTTTACTGTTGAAGACACGAGCAGTATGCTGGAAGATCCAGGTGTCAGGGCAAGAAAGGTGTGAAGGTTAGACATAACTAGAGAGAAGGTTCTTGGAAAGCTGAAAGGTCTGAAGGTAGATAAGTCTACTGGACCAGGTGGACTACACCACAGGGTACTGAAAGAAGTGGCTGAAGAGATCTTGGAGGCATTAGTAATGGTAATAGATTCTGGAATGGTTCTGGAAGATTGGAAAATTCCAAATGTCAAGAAGGGGGAGAGATAGAAGTAAGGAAACTATAGGCCAGTTCATCTGACCTCAGTGGCTGGGAAGATGTTGGAGCTGATTATTTAGGATGATAAAATAGGCAGTAGTTACCATGGTCTCCTCGAGGGAAAATCTTGCCTGACAAATCTCTTTGAGAAAGTAACAAGCAGGATAGACAGGAGAATTGGTTGATGTGCTTGGATTTTCAGAAGGCCTTTGACAAGGTGCCACACATGAGGCTGTTTAACAAGCTACGAGCCCATGGTGTCATGGGAAAGATTCTAGCATGGATGAAGCAGTGGCTGATTGGCAGGAGGCAAAGAGTGGGAATAAAGGGAGCCTTTTCAGTTCGGCTGCTGGAGACTCGCGGTGTTGGGACCAATTCTTTTTACATAATATGTCAATGATTTGGATGATGGAATTGATGGCTTTGTTGCAAAGTTTGCAGACAATATGAAGATAGGTGGAGGGGCAGGTAGTTCTGAGGAAGTAGAGAGGCTACATAAGGACTTAGACAAATTAGAAGAATGGACAAAGAAATGGCAGATGGAGTACAGTGCCAGAAAGTGTACGGTCATACACTTTGGTAGAAGAAATGACAGGGTAGACTATTTTCTAAATGGAGAGCAAATAAAAAACAAACTGAGGTGCAAAGGGACTTGGGAGCCCTTGTGCTGGATTCCCTAAAGGATAATTTGCAGGTTGAGTCAGTGGTGATGAAGGCAAATGCAATTTTAGCATTCATTTCAAGAGGACTAGAATATAAAAGCAAGGATGTAATGTTGAAACTTTATCAAGCACTGGTGAGGCCTCACGGAGTGTTTGGGCCCCTTGTCATAGAAATAATATGCTGAAATTAGAGAGGGTTCAAAGGAAGTTCATGAAAATGATTCCAGGATTGAATGGCTTGTCTTATAAGGAGTGTTTGATGGCTCTGGACCTGTATTCACTGGAATTCAGAAGAATGAGGGATGACTTCATTGAGACCTATCAAACAGCAAAAGGCCTTGATGTGAGTGGATGTGGAGAGGATGTTTCCTATGGTGGGGGAGTCTAAGACCAGAGGACACAGCCTCAGAATAGAAGGGCATCCTTATAGAATGGAGATGAGGAGGAATTTCTTTAGCCAGAGAGTGGTGAATCTGTGGAATTTGTTACCACAGGCAGCTGTGGAGGCCAATTTTTAATGTATATTTAAGGCCGAAGTTGATACATTATTTTGGTCGGGGCATGAAGGGATATGAGGAGAAGGCAGGAGACCGGGACTGAGAGCAAAGTTGGATCAACCATGACGAAATGACAGAACAGATTCGATGGGCCAAATGGCCTAGATCTGCATTGCCTTTTGAAGGTGTCCTTGATGCTTAGGGGAGGCGGGGCCACGGTGGGGCTGATTCCGTTTACAACTTTCTGCAGCTTTTTCCGATCCTGTGCAGTGACCCCTCCACATCAGACGGTGATATGACCAGTCAGCTTGCTCTCCATGGTATGTCCGTAGAAAGCTGTACGTGTCGTTGGTGAGTGTAGACTCTTCAGCGCACGGTGTTGTGTCGACCTTTCAACCTACAGCAAGATCAATCTCATCCCTCCCTCCTAGATAACCCTCCATTTCTCTCTCATCCACGTGCCTATCTCCCTAATGTGCCTGCCACCCCTGGCAGTGCATTCCATACTGCCACCTCTCTCAGCTGAAGAGTCCTCCCTCTGATATTCCCCAGACACTTTCCCCCAATCACTTTAAAATTGTCCCCTTTGTTCTGTGTTGCCAGTGGGTACTGGCAAGAGACCGGTGAGGGGGGTGTGATGTGATCCTGCAGCCGCAGGGAGAACCTGTTGGTACTGGGAGTGCTTTATTATTGTTGGTGAAAACCTCGACTTCCCTGGAGATCTTAAATGTATTTTTTGGATAGGTGTTTACTCGGGAAACAGGCATAGAGTCTTTGGAAGCGAGGCAAAGCAGCAACGAGGTCATAGAACCTGCACAGATTAGGTTTGCTGTCTTGAGGCAAATTCGGGGGGATAAATCCTGAGAGCCCGGCAAGGTATTCCCTCAGACCCTGTGGGGGGCAAGTGCAGAAAATGCCGGGGCCCTAGCACAGACATTTAAATCATCCTTAGCAACAGGTGAGGTACCAGATAATTGGAGGATGGCCAATGTTATTCAGCTGTTTAAGAAAGGCTCTAAAAATAAATCAGGAAATTATAGGCCGGTGAGCCTGACATCAGTAGTGGGGAAGTTATTGGCGGGTATTCTAAAGGACTGGATATATGAGTATTTGGGTAGGAAGGGACTGATTAGGGATAGTCAGCATGTCTTTGTGCGTGGTAGGTCGTGACTAACTAATCTTAACCTATCTTACAGAGTATTTCGAGGAAGTTGTCAGGAAAATTGATGAAGGCAAGGCCATGCATGTTGTCTGCATAGACTTTAGCAAGACGTTTGATAAGATCCCGCATGGGAGTTTGATTAAGAACGTTCAGTTGCTTGGTATTCAAGATGAGTAGTAAATTGGATTAGACATCAGCTTTGTGGCAGAAGCTAGAGAGTGGCAGTATAACCATATAACAATTACAGCACGGAAACAGGCCATCTCAGCCCTTCTAGTCCCTGCCGAACGCTTAATCTCACCTAGTCCCACTGACCCTCAATCAGCCCATAACCCTCCATTCCACATATCTATCCAATTTTACTATAAATGACAATACCAAACCTGCCTCTACCACTTCTACTGGAAGCTCCATCTGCCTTCATTCGGCCCACTCTTCTGACTGGCCTAAATCTCTCTGCAAGCTTTGAAAACCTACTAGTAGATGGTTGTCCCTCTGACTGGAGGCCTATGATGTGTGGAGTGTCGCTGGGCCCATTATTGTTTGTCATCTGTACCGATGATCTGGATGATAATGTGGTTAACTCGAACAGCGAATTTACGGATGACTCCAAGACCGGGGTGAGTAATGGACGGCAGGGAAGATTATCATGGCTTGCAGAGGGATCTGCATCAGCTGGAAAAAATATGGCTGATGGAATTTAATGCAGGCAAGTGTGAGGTTTTGCACTTTGGGAGGACAAACCAGGATAGGTTGTACACAGTGAACGGTAGGGCACTGTGTAAGTCCAAGATTGGTTGAATCAGAATCAGGTTTCATATCACTGGCACCTATCATGGAATACGTTGTTTTGTGGCAGCAGTACATTGCGATACATAACAATGATTTTAAAACCCTTTAAGAAGTACGTTAAGAAGTGATGATGACGAGGCCTCTGTTGGTCGGGGTTGGCCGCGGGCGTTGCATCCTAGCTGTGTAGACACACAAGCCTGGGCAGTGCCATACAAAGAGCAAGCTGTTGCAAGCAGGCTCCCCCTCTCCATGCAGCTCATGAACCCAAAGGAACGGCAGAGACCGATACAGTTTGCCACCAGGAGTTGCCAGTCAGCATTGAACTCAATATAGGACTGCCTTAGGGACTCCAGCTCCGGATTTCTCCTCAGGGTTTACCCCCAAAGCCCTCCCCGTGAGTGGGGACAGCCGTAAGGCAGCGGAGGTTTGAGATGAGAGTTTTCCTTCTCCTAGATGAGCTGCCAACCACGGCAGATGAACCCCATCTGCCCGGAGTGACTGGTTTTAAGGTGCCAGTAACCCACCTTTGCCATTTCTTTTTTCAGTAGAAATAGTTCCACTGGGCTTAGTAGCTAAGCCACACGTGAAGGCCAGGAGCTGGATTTGGTTGTCAGAGGGTATTTGAGGTGCACATCGGGAGCATTTAATAGGCAGTGAAAACCTACCCCCATTGCCACCCTTGGCTAAGACAACCTGAAGGAACCACAATAAGAAGTGTATATAAAAATTTCATTAAATAATGAGTGCAAAAAGAGAGCCAGAGTAAAGAATAGTGAGGTAGTGTTCATGAATTCATTGTCCATTCAGACATCAGATGGTAGAGGGGAAGAAGCTGTTCCTGAATCGTTGAGTGTGTGTCTTCAGGCTCCTGAACCTCCTCCCTGATGGCAGAGGGGAAGAAGCTGTTCCTGAATCACTGAGTGTGTGTCTTCAGGCTCCTGTACCTCCTCCCTGATGGTGGAGGGGAAGAAGCTGTTCCTGTATCACTGAGTGTGTGTCTTCAGGCTCCTGTACCTCCTCCCTGATGGCGGAGGGGAAGAAGCTGTTCCTGAATCACTGAGTGTGTGTCTTCAGGCTCCTGTACCTCCTCCCTGATGGCGGAGGGGAAGAAGCTGTTCCTGAATCACTGAGTGTGTGTCTTCAGGCTCCTGTACCTCCTCCCTGATGGCGGAGGGGAAGAAGCTGTTCCTGAATCACTGAGTGTGTGTCTTCAGGCTTCTGTACCTCCTCCCTGATGGCAGAGGGGAAGAAGCTGTTCCTGAATCACTGAGTGTGTGTCTTCAGGCTTCTGTACCTCCTCCCTGATGGCAGAGGGGAAGAAGCTGTTCCTCAATCATCGAGTGTGTGTCTTCAGGCTCCTGTACCTCCTCCCTGATGGCAGAGGGGAAGAAGCTTTTCCTGAATCATCGAGTGTGTGTCTTCAGGCTCCTGTACCTCCTCCCTGATGGCAGAGGGGAAGAAGCTGTTCCTGAATCGTTGAGTGTGTGCCTTCAGGCTCCTGTACCTCCTCCCTGATGGCAGAGGGGAAGAAGCTGTTCCTGAATCATTGAGTGTGTGTCTTCAGGCTCCTGTACCTCCTCCCTGATGGCAGAGGGGAAGAAGCTGTTCCTGAATCACTGAGTGTGTGTCTTCAGGCTCCTGTACCTCCTCCCTGATGGCAGAGGGGTAGAAGCTGTTCCTGAATCACTGAGTGTGTGTCTTCAGGCTCCTGTACCTCCTCCCTGATGGCGGAGGGGAAGAAGCTGTTCCTGAATCATTGAGTGTGTGTCTTCAGGCTCCTGTACCTCCTCCCTGATGGCAGAGGGGAAGAAGCTGTTCCTGAATCACTGAGTGTGTGTCTTCAGGCTCCTGAACCTCCTCCCTGATGGTAGCAATGGGGAGAGGGCATGTCCTGGGTGATGGGGGTCCTTAATGATGGAGGCCGCCTTTCTGAGGCAATACCTTTTGAAGGTATCCTCTTGTTGATCGGCCACATCTGGCGGTGAGTTTCCTAATTAGCATGCGCAAAGTGCTGGAGGAACTCAGCAGGTCCGGCAAAGTCTATGGAAATGAATAAGCAGTCGACATTTCAGGCTTCTTCAGGACTGGAAAGGCAGGGAGAAGAGGCCAGAATAAAACGGTTGGGAAGAGGAGAAGGAGGACAAGCTAGAAGGTGACAGGTGAGACCAGGTGAGGGGGAAGGAGGGTGGATGGTTGCAGGAGGGAGGCGATGGGTGAAAGAGATAAAGGATTGAAGAAGAAGGAATAGAGAGGAGAGGAGATTTGAAAGGGAAGGAGGACAGGACCCAGAGGGAGGTGATGGGCAGCAGAGGAGAAGAGTTAGAGAGGAATCAGAATGGAAAGACAGAAGGAGGAAGTGGGGGTGGGAGTAAGTACCAGAAGTTTGAGAGTTCAATATTGATGCCATCAGACTGGAGGCTGCCCAGATGGAATATGTGTTGCTCCTCGAACCTCAGCGTGGCCTCATCTTGGCTGAGTGTGGAATGAGCTGCCAGTGCAAATTGTGCTTGCAGTCTGGATTTCAATGTTTAAGAGAAGTTTGGATAGGTACATGGATGAGAGAGCTGTGGAGGCCTATGGTCCCGGTGCAGGTTAATGTGAGTAGGCAGTTTAAATGGTTCAGCATGGACTTGATGGGCCAAAGGGCCTGTTTCTATGCTGGACTTTTCTATGAAGAGGCCAAGGACCAAATGTCAGAATGTCCAAATTTCCTTGGACTTCCACATCTGTCAGCGAGTTTCCTGATCAACCACATCTGGCAGAGTGTTCCCAGGTCGTCCACATCTGGAGGATGGTCAGCCACATCTGGCAGAGTGTTCCCTGGTCGGCCACATCTGTCAGTGTGTTCCCTTGTTGGCCACATCTGTCACTGTGTTCCCTTGTTGGCCACATCTGTCACTGTGTTCCCTGGTCAGCCACATCTGTCAGTGTGTTCCCTTGTTGGCCACATCTGTCACTGTGTTCCCTTGTCGGCCACATCTGGAGGAGGGTCAGCCACATCTGTCACTGTGTTCCCTGGTCATCCACATCTGTCACTGTGTTCCCTTGTTGGCCACATCTGGCGGCAACCTCCTGGTCAGCCACAGGGTGTGGTGGGGTTGTGAAGTGCTTCTCGTGGTTTAGTTTTGCCTGGAAGTGTGATCCATGTTACTTATCACCAGGTTTTGGGTTAAGCTGATTGGTTTGCCCTGGTGTTTGGCTTATTTAACAAGTGTTGATGTTGATCTCACTGCCCCAGACTGCGCTCATTGCTGCAACTGTAATTAAAAATGACGCACTCTTTCTGCCGTTTGCAGCTTTCAGTGTTCCAGTGTCGGACACCTGCTCCAGCCCGGAATCAGAATCAGGTTCAATATCACTGGCCAGTGCTGTGAAATTTGTTATTTTGTAGCAGCAGTACATTGCAATACATATTAATAAAAACTAAATCACAATAAGAATAAATATTAAAAAATATATAGTAAATAAGTTGTGCAAAAAGAGAGCAAGAAAAAGTGGTGAGGTGGTGTTCATGGGTTCAATGTCCACTCAGAAATCAGTTGTCAGAGGGGAAGAAGCTGTTCCTGAATCGTCGGGTGTGTGTCTTCAGGCTCCTGTACCTCCTCCCTGATGGCAGAGGGGAAGAAGCTGTTCCTGAATCGCTGAGTGTGTGTCTTCAGGCTTCTGTACCTCCTCCCTGATGGCAGAGGGGAAGAAGCTGTTCCTGAATCGTTGAGTGTGTGTCTTCAGGCTCCTGTACCTCCTCCCTGATGGCAGAGGGGAAGAAGCTGTTCCGGAAGCGTTGAATGTGTGTCTTCAGGCTCCTGTACCTCCTCCCTGATGGCAGCAATGAGAACAGGGCATGTTCTAGGTGATGGGGGTCCTTAATGATGGACGCCGCCCTTTTGAGGCATCGCCTTTTGAAGATGTCCTGCATGCTGGGAGCCGGCTGAGTTTACAACTCTCCGCAGCCTTTTCTGATCCTGTGTGGTGGCGCTCCATGCCACACATTGACGTTACCAGTTCGAATGCTCGCCACGGTGCATCTGTAGACATTTGCAAGTGTCTTTGGCGATATACCAAGCCCAGGGTTCGATGCTGACCTTGTGCCCCGTTCGTGCGGTCTGTCTCTGTGCCAATCCCCATACTCCCCCATCTCTCCCGAGCCCATTACGGTTTAACACTTGTCCTGTTTGCTGGCAAGTTGAATCGCACTTCCCCTTCCGCTGGGCCAGAGGGCCTGTTTCTTTGCTGTATGTTTTATGCTAACACATGACTTGGTCAGATCCCAACCCTGTTCTGCAGACACGTCAGTACCAACTGCTTTCTACCCGGTGCTCTCTGATGCTGCTCCAAGATATCAGCTCCTCTTTAAGGAAAGTAGTCGAACAGTCCAGTCCATTCCAGGTAAAACCCTCCCTGCATTTGAGCACATCTACATGAAACGCTGTCACAGGAAAGCAGCATCCATCATCAGGGACCCCCACCACCCAGGACATGCTCTCTTCTCACTGCTGCCATCAGGAAGGAGGTACAGGAGTCCCAGGACTCTCACCACCAAGTTCATGAGCAGTTATTACCCCTCAACCCTCTGGAAGGAGGTACAGGAGCCTCAGGACCCCACCACCAGATTCAGGAACAGTTATTACCCCTCAACCCTCAGGAAGGAGGTACAGGAGTCCCAGGACTCTCACCACCAAGTTCATGAGCAGTTATTACCCCTCAACCCTCAGGAAGGAGGTACAGGAGCCTCAGGACCCCACCACCAGATTCAGGAACAGTTATTACCCCTCAACCCTCAAGAAGGAGGTACAGGAGCCTCAGGACTCTCACCACCAAGTTCATGAGCAGTTATTACCCCTCAACCCTCGGGAAGGATGTACAGGAGCCTCAGGACCCCACCACCAGATTCAGGAACAGTTATTACCCCTCAACCCTCAGGAAGGAGGTACAGGAGCCTCAGGACTCTCACCACCAGGTTCCAGAGCAATTATTACCCCTCAACCCTCAGGCTCTTGAACCAGAGCTGATAACATCACTCAGCTCCACTTGCCCCATCATTGATATGTTCCCACAACCTATGGACTCACTTTCAAGTACTCGTCATCCCATGTACTCAATATTCATTGCTTATTTATTTTCATTACTATTATCTTGCTTGCTTTTTATTGTTTCTTTATATTTCTGCTGAATACCTGAATCTTCAGTGATGTGCATGCACTTCGATAATGAATTAACTTTTGAACTTTGAAACTATCAGGCAAACGTTCTGCGGAACAGCGCAGCTCTATTACAGAGCGCAAGATGAAAGTAGCTCCCCACTGTGTTCACTAATCACTCTCTCGGCACTCTCCACCCTCCAGCTGCAGTGCCTCATTAGAAGCCCTTTCACTTCATCTGCCTCCCCCCGTTCGGTGACACAGCCGGCTGCAGAGTGTCCAGTCTGTGTGGGGGTCCTGCTGGTTCCCTCTCCTATGAACGTGAGTGAATCCGTTCTAAAGATCAGCTTTATATGTCACATTTATTTAGAGATACCGCACGGAACAGCCCCTCCGGCCGCTCACCAACCCACAGATTTTAACCCTCGCCTAATCACAGGACAAATTAAATGACCAGCTGTCCTACTAACCAGTATGTCTTTGGACTGTGGGAGAAAACCGGAGCACCCGGAGAAAACCCAGACATTCCGCATGGAGGACGTACAGGGACTCCTTACAGAGGATGCTGGAATTGAACTCTTGACAGCCCGAGCTGTCGGTGTATTACACTAACCATGATGTTACCATGCGTAGCCTAACTAGAGTTTTGTAAACCTGGTTCATTTCCTGTGTCGGGGGCTGTGGGATGCCTCCCACCACCCCACAAGCACCCGCATGTCACCTTGTCCTCCGTGGGATCTTGCTGTGTGTGGGATGGTAACTGGTTTTCTGTGCTTCCTCGGTGGGTCACGGCTGGCACTGAGACCCTGAGATGTGCCGGGGTTGTGTAAGATGCCGTAGGAAGGCAGATAACCATCTGTTCCTCCAGCCTGCCCTACTGGGTATCATGGTTTTGTGGGGAGGCGGTGGTAAAAGATCCCCCCCCCACCCACCTGCGTACGCACAGTAACATACACACACGCAAGATACAAACACACATGGCTGTGTAATGTGAGCTTCAAGATTATTTAATGTCATTTCCAGTACACACGTGTAAAGGAGAACAAAATAATTGTTACTTCAGATCCAATGCAGCACAAAAACAATCACAATAGATAAAGAACACAATAATAATGATAAAAACACAATAAATATAAATACTTAAGACTGCTTGTATACATAGATTGATTGTATGTCCATAAAGTGACGCTAGGCACAGGAGTGTCTGTACAGAAGTTGACTCTGACAGGAAATGATGAAGTAGTGGTGTTTGGGGGTGTGGAGGGGTGGGTTAGTGGGTGGAGGTGTTCATCAGCCTCACTGCTTGGGGAAAGTAACTGTTTTTGAGTCTGGTGGTCCTGGTGTGGATGCGATGTAGCCTCCTCCCTGATGGGAACAGTCCGTGAGCAGGACGTACTGAGAGACTCTGCACATTACACTGACGGCCGTGTGCTGTGAGTTCAGAGGGAACAGGCATCCGCTGCTCTCTGCTCTAGACAAAATATCACAGAATTATTGATCTATTTTTAATCAGTGTGTGATTATCTCGGGTCGTGGAAGAGAATTGGAACAGCTGGTAAACATCGCGTTGAATAAAGTGCTTTATGTCATGGAACAGCTTGTTAGCAGAGTTTCTAAAATTGGTTACCTGATCTCATTTCCCAATAAAGAGAAGACGTTGGGATTGACTGGTTAAACGTTTAGGGTTTAATCTGCCAAGAAAATGTTGGGATTACAGGGATAAAGGCTCGTTAAATGTTGAGGGTTTAATCTGCCACCCTGTTTGTGTTCTCCTTACCCTGAAGTGGAGCTCATCACTCCCAGTATTGTTCACATCCCTGTTACACACACAATGCTGCTGGAACTCAGAAGTTCAGGCAGCATCTAGGGAGAAGAATAAACAGTCAATATTTTGGGCCGAGACCCTCCAGCAGGACCGGAAAGAGAGAGGAGAAATCAGAGTAAGAAGGTGGGGAGGGTAGGAAGAAGTTCAGGTGGTGGATGACAGGTGAAACGGCGAGAGGTGAAATAAAGAGCCAGGAAGTTGATTGGTGAAAGAGATAAAAGGCTGGAGAAGGGGGAATCTGATAGGAGAGGGTAAAAGACCATGGTTGAAAGGGAAGTGGGAGGTGATGGACAGGTAAGGACATAATGTGTGAGAGAGAGTAATGGGAATGGTGAGGGGAGGGGGAATTACCATTGATGTTCATGGCATCAGATTGGAGTCTACTCAGATGGAATAGAAGGTGTTGTTCCTGCACGAGTGTGGCCCGAAACGTTGGCTGTTCACACTTCTCCACGGATGCTGCCTGACCTGCTGAGTTGCGGCAGCATTCTGCCTGAACTGCTTTGATGTCTCTGGGGCCTGTTCCGAGGCCCTCCATTGGTCGGGCTTGGGCCTGGATTTTGCATCCGGCTGTCCACGGTGTACCTGAGCCTGTGCAGTACAGTGCGGAGAGCTGGCTGTTGCCCCCTGCAGCAGGCTTCTCCTCTCCACGCAGCTGATGGGCCCAAAGAAACAGCGAAGCTGATGCAGTTCGGCACCAGCAGCGTCGCAGGAGTTGCCAGTCAGCGTTGAACTCAGTGTGGGACTGCGTTAAGGACTCCAGCTCCGGATTTCTCCTCAAGGGTAAATTCTGAAACCTGCACCACGAAGCAGCGGAGGTTTGAGGTCAGAGTTTCCCTTCTCCCAGAAGAGCTGCCAACCATGGCTGGCGAGTCCCATCTGCCTGAAGCGACTGGTTTTAAGTTGCCAGTAACCCACCTTTTCCCTTCTCCTGTCAGTAGAAACAGTTCCGCCAGGCTTGGTAGCTAAGCCAAACATGAAGGCCGAGAGCTGGACTCGGTGGTCAGAGACTATTTGAGACACTGGGAGCATTTGATAGGTAGTGGGAGCTTATCTCCACTACCTCCCTGGCTATGACAACCCTAAGGAACATCTGGGCCTGTACTCACTGGAATTCAGAAAAATGAGGATCGATCTCATTGAAAACTGTTGAATATTGAAAGGCCTCATGGATGTGGAGAGAATGTTTACTAGGACCAGAGGACACAGCCTCAGAATAGAGGGACGTCCAATTAGAACAGAGGTGAGGAGGAATTCCTTCAGCTGGAGGGTAGTGAATCTGTGGAGCCGAGTCATTGGGTCTACTTAAAGTGAAGATCGATAGGTTGAGAGAAGGCTGGAGAGTAGGGTTGAGAGGGAAAATAAGTTGCCCACAATCGAATGGCAGAGCAGTCTTGATGGGCAGAATGGCCTAATTCTCCTGCTGTGTCATATGGTCTTGTGATCTTGTTGTTGTCAATAATGAAGCTGGCTTGTCCCTGAGGAAGGCATTGAGCTTGTGAGTCTCTGTGTCTGCCAGTATGAGGTGGTGGCGGGGGAGCGCTGTCATAGTGACAGCTGATCGTGCGGTATCTCACAACGCAGGAACAGGGCAGGAGTGACCGGGAGAATGGTGTATGCACAGATCACTATAAAGATGAGATTTATCTCTGTTAAACGTCAGCTTTATTTGTCACACGTGCGTCGAAACACGCAGCGAACTGCACGATTGGCGTCGACAGCCTGAGGATGTCTCGGGGAGCAGCCCGCATGTGTCTCCGTGCTCAGGGCGCCCACAGCTCACTAACCCACCTGTCTTTGGAATATGGGAGGAAACCCGTATAGTCACAGGGAGAAGGGACCGACACCTTACAGACAGCATCACACCCTTCCCTGATTACGTTACTGTCACCGGGTCTAAACTCTGTGCCCCCTCCCACCAGCCAGCTTCACCAGACACACTGCAGTTGTAGAAAAGGCAATTCAGCCCCTGAGACGTGAACAACAGTGATTCCCCTGGAACTGCCGGAGAGGTCTCCAGGGTCAGAATCATTATCACTGACATATGATGTGAAATGTGTTGTCCAAGACATTAAACATTTACTAGAGTTACAATAAGATCTTAATAAGGACTTGAATGCTATTAACTCTTACGAAGTGAAACCAGGCGACATAGGTGAGAACATGGCCTCACTCCCAGATGAGCTCAATGCCTCCGTTGCTCACTTTGACTGGAGGAGCCATCACAAACGCCCACAGATCCCGATAATCTTGTGACTTCAATCGCTGAGAGCATCCCTCAGGAGGGTGAACCCTCAGAAAACACCTGGTCAAGTATCAAAAACTTGTGCTAATCAACGGGCTAGAGTGTTCACTGAGATCTTTAACCTCTCAATTTGGCTGTCTGAGGTATCCACGTGCTTCAAGCAGGCTTCACTTGTACCGGTGCCCAAGAAGAACGTGCTAACCTGCCTCAATAACTATCATCCGGTAGCACTTGCATCCACAGTGATGAAGTTTTGAGAGGTTGGTGATGAATCATCAACTCCTGCCTGAGAGGTGACTTGGATCCATTCCAGTTTGCCTACCAGCACAACAGGTCCACAGCAGATGCCATTTCATTGGCTCTTCACTCAACCCTGGGACACCTGGACAGTGAAGGTGCATACATCAGGCTGCTGTTTATCAACTACAGCTCAGTGTTCAATACCATCATCCCCTCAAAACTAGGAGTTTGCGAAGATTTGGCAAAACTGACAAACTTCTATGGAGCGTATATTGACTGTATGTATCACAGCCGGGAATGGAAACGCCACTGCCCTTGAATGGAAAATCCTACAAAAATGAGTGAATACGGTCCAGTCCATCATGAGTAAAGCCCTCTCCACCACTGAGCACATCTACATGATATGCTGTTCTGGGAAAGCAGCATCTATCATCAGGGACCCACACCACCCAGGACATGCTCTCTTCCCTCTGCTGCCATCAGGAAGAAGATACAGGAGCCTCAGGATTTACACCTTCAGTTTCAGGAGCAGTTATTGCCCCTCAGCCATCAGGCTCTTGAACCAGAGTGCATAACTTCACTTGCCCCATCAATGAAATGTCCCCTCATGCTCTCGATATTAATTGCTTATTTATTATTTATTTCTTTTTGTATTTGCACAGTTTGTAGACTTTTGCACACTGGTTGAACATCTAAGTTGGCAAAGTCTTTCCAGGGTTACCCGAGGGTTCTGTTCCTGGTCTTGGGCTGAAATCAGAGTTCTGTTTCTGTACTAACCCACAGTGTTTCACTCCAGGTACGTTTCCTCTGGTTCTTTCATTTCACCAAATAATTATCAGAAGCAGGTTTCGTATCACTGGCCTATGTTGTGAAATTTGTTGTCTTTGCGGCAGCGTTCCAATGCAATACTTAGTAGTAGAGAACAAAAACAGAATTATATAGATCATCAAACTTGTTTTGCCACAGCAGTACAGTGCAATATGAAATGAGTATAAAATACAATATGAAATGTGTATTAAAAATTAAATTAAGTAGTGAGTTAGTGTCTCCTGTTACCATCAGGGAGGAGGTACAGAAGCCTGAAGACACACACTCAACGATTTAGCAACAGCTTCTTCTCCTCTGCCATTCGATTTCTGAATGGGCATTGAACCCATGAACACCACCTCACTACTTTTTCTTTGCACTACTTATTTAATTTAACTGTTTAATATACAGTATGTACTTACTGTAATGGATGTTTTTTCTATTGTTATGTATTGCATTCTATTGCTGCCACAAGGATAACAAATTTCACAATGTATGCTGGTGATATTAAACCTGAATTCTGATTTTGGCCTGGTGTGTGTTTGTGTGGGGAGTGGCTGCTTTGTATCTCAGTAAGTTTTTGTCAGGTGCTGACAGGAGCTGGGGCTGTTCGTAGATTAACACGACCCCATCTCGGACAGGTTTCTCTTAGCGTCCTAACCACTCAGAGTTCCGGGCACGGAGCGCCATGGCAGCGTTTTGATCTGCACACTCGGCAGAGCATTTCTGGCGATGAATAAGCCTTACACAGAGCTGTTACAGAGACTCAGTTCTCCAGGGGTCCTGCAGACCCAGAGTGCCGACTAATTACTCTCAGTAAGCAGACCTTCTGCCACCAATCATCACACTGGCACTTGATCCAATTAACAATTTCCTTCATTCCTGGAGCTTTCATCCGTTAACAGATCTTTGATGAGAGATGTTGTCACATATTCCCTCAAAGTCCCGATGCCAGCAAGCATTGGCTCTCTCTTCTATCATTAATAGAAGCCTGATCAGCACCTCCACCAACTAACCCCACCACTACGTTATCATTTCCGTACGCCATGTCAGTCACCTTGTGGCACCACTTTATGGACAGACCATCAGTCTGTGTCTATCACCATATCAAAGTACACTTATTATCAAAGTTTGTGTAAATTATACATGTTTGAGATTCGTCTTCTAACAGGCAACCACAAAACAAGAAACATGAAAGAACCCATTAAAAAAAAACTAACATCCAGTGTGCAGAGAGAAAAAAAACACAAATCGTGCAAACAATAAAAGCAGGCAACAGCATTCCGAGGGAAAGTGAGACTGCAGACACAAAGCCTGGGGCAGCCGGAGCAGGCCCACGACCTCAGCCTCAATGCTGCTGACAGCGGAGAACAATGTCGCGGACCTTCTTCGTCTCTGGTCCCAACACTCTGCCTTTTCAATCCATCCAGCCCGGTGTTTGCATCATGCAAACACTGGGCCATCCCTCACACTGGGACCGATCAGTACATTCTGGGACCAGACCAGACTTTGTGGACAGACCGTCAATCTCTGCACATCGCCTTATGTGGAGCCGAAAGTCACTTTTGATTAAAGGTGACCTAATTGAAAACTCTCGAATGTTGAAAGACCTTGATAGAGTGGATGTGGAGAGGATGCTTTCAATGGTTGGAGAGTCTAGGAGCAAAGGACTCAGCCTCAGAATAGAGGGATGTCCATTTAGAATGAAGATGGGGAAGAATTTCTTTAGCCAGAGGTTGGTGAATCTGTGGAATTTGTTGCCACAGGCGGCTGTGAAGGCCAAGTCTTTGAGTATATTAAAGGCAGAAGTTGATAAGTTCTTGATTAGTTAGAGTATGAAGGGTTACGGGGAAAAGACAGGAGATTGGGGCTGAGAGGGAAATTGATCAGCCATGATGAAACGGCAGAGCAGACTGGTTGGGCCAAATCACTTAATACTGCTCCTGTATCTTATAGTGTAATGGTCATGCCATTGATCAACCAGGCATGACCATGTATCTACCAGGGGTTCCCAACCTGGGGTCCACAGATCTCTTGTTTAATGGTATTGGTGAGAGTTGCCCTTGCTGAGGTGCTGTGACATCAACTGGACAGTCAGCCAAACTCCAGTCAGAAATGATGAGTCAAGGGCTACCCTCCTAGCTCCTTCATTTTATTGCCGAGTCAAAGGCGTGACGTGGTGAATAAGGAGCTAGGAGGCCGGGGAAACAAGAGCTTTGAGGAAGGGTCTCAGCCCGAAACGTCAACTGTTCACTCTTTTCCATAGTCGCTGCCCGGCCTGCTGAGTTCCCCCAGCATTTTGTGTGCGTTACTCTGATTTCCAGCATCTGCAGATTTCCTCTTGTTTTGGGAAACGAGGATGGCTTTAGATAGAAACTTTTTTCACTCCTAACGCAAACCTCTGACTGCCTGCCAGCCAATGTGTTTTCCTACTTACTGCTTCCTGGCTGTAGAGCAAGTGACCTGATACAGATCTGAAACTGCTCATTAAAATAGAAGCTGAATATGCTTAATCACAGATAAAAACACAAATGAACTACCCAAGGGCAGAACATGCTACTAGGTGTAAAAAAAAATGGGAACCTTTGGTATATAAGCTATCTTATGAATTTATTGTGTTCTTTATCTTTTGTGTTTATTTAATTATCTATCTTTCTGTTTCGAGATACAGAATGGAGTAGGCATTTGCAGCTCTACGAGCTATGCTGCCTCAGGAACTCCCCCCCCCCCCCCCATCAGTCTAATTTACCCCTAACCTAATCATCCACTAACTTACCACTACTAATTAACCTCCTAACTGGTACATCTTTGAATTGTGGGAGGAATCCGGGGCACCCAGAGGAAACCCACACACTCCAAGGGGAGAACGTACAGACTCCTTACAGAGGGCGCCGGGATTGAACTCTGAACCCTGAGGGCCCGAGTTGTGATAGTGTCGCACTAACCGCTACACGTCTGTGGCACTTGGATCCAGAGTCACTATTATTTTGTCCTTTGCACTTCTGTGCAGGAAATGACATTAAACAGTCTCTGAATCTTGACTCTTGAATGTTATAATCCAGATCCCTGACAATTGCCTCTTAACGTGGATTAATTAGGAGCTTGAGGAGGCAGCTTGGGCCCCTGAACTCTTCCACATGCAACCAACCTGACTCTACCATGAGGGTGAAAGGTGAAAAGTTTAACGAGAGCACGAGGGAAAACTTTTTCACTCAGAGGGTGGTGAGAGAGTGAAACGAGCTGCCAGCACAAGTGCTGGATCCGATTAATAGAAGTTTGGATGGGTACGTGGATGGTAGGGGTATGGAGGGCTATGGTCCCGATGCAGTCCGAAAGGAGTAGGCATGGACTAGATGGGCTGAAGGGCCTGTTTCTGTGCTGTACATTCTGTTACTATCCCACTCCCCAGTACCACCCGCCAGCCAAATCAGTGATCTGTCTCCCTCAGCCTTAAAAATATTCAAGTCTCTGCTATTATCGCTGTTGAGGGAGGGAGCAATCTCTTCATCTTTATCTCAATTTTAGAACACAAACGCAAGAGGTTCTACAGACGTGGGAAATGTCAGTTATAATAAACCTAGTTCTGAGCAACACACACAGAGTGCTGAAGGAACCCAGCAGGTCAGGCAGCATCTGTGGAAATGAATAAACAGTCGACGTTTCAAGCCGAGAGCCTTTCTCAGGACTGGAAAGGAAGTGGGAAGAAGCCAGAATAAAAATGTTGGGAGGAGGACAAACTAGAAGGTGACAAGTGAGTCCAGGTAAAGGGGAAAGTGGTTGGGGAAGGGGGATGAAGGAAGAAGTTGGGAGTTGACAGGTGGTAGATGTAAAGAAGAAGGAATCATAGGAGAGTAGAGTGGACCATGGGATGGGTCTGGGGGTGACAGGCAAGTGAGGAGAAGAGAAGGGGTAATAGAGGAGAATGGGGGATGGAAGAAGAGAGAAGGGGGAGCGGTAACAATTACAAGAAGTTTGCGAAATCGATGTTCGTGTCGTCAGGTTTTTAAACACTGACCTCTCCCCACCCTTTGTTCTAGAGCATTCCACAGGAGGAAGTGCCCTTGGCTCACCCACCCCGCCCAACCTTAGTGACAGAGTCATACAGTATGGAAACAGGCCATTCAGCCCAAAATGATTCCAGGAATGAAAGGGTTAATGTGTGGGTCACATTTAGTAGCTCTGGGCCTGTACTCACTGGGGTTTAGAAGAAAGGGGTGGGGGGGGGGGAATCTCACTGAAACCTATGGAATGTTCAAAGACCTTGATAGAGTGGACGTGGAGAGGGTGTTTCCCATTCAATTCAATTCACTTTATTTTCCGTGAGGGGCTTCGGTTGTGTAGTGGTAAGGATAACATCATAGATTCACAACACCACACTACATAGAGTTAAACAATATAAAATATTCACGGTACATAATAAATACTAAAAATTTATGCATATAATTTAAAATACAAATACACATAAAACAGTTTTTACTGTCAAAGGTGCTATCCGTGCTATACGTTCAACATTGGGTGTTGAAGAGGGGAATGGTGGGAGGCATAAACTGGATCAGTCTGTCCTGGTGCTGATGGGCAGGGACCTGTAGTGCTGTTCAGATATCATGAGAGTGTAGTATGATGAAGTGTGTGTGTAATGTCCTCACTACTTGTTGGGCCTTCTTATTATCCGTCTCTTATCGATGCTGCGGAGTGATTCTTGTTCCTGGCCCGTGATTTTGTCATTTTATTCTGTCAATCTGTTGACTGAGCTGAGGTTGATAGTGCATCCTGCTCTGAACCATGCAGTGATGTTGTAGGTTAATATTGATTCAGTGAAGCATTTATAAAATGTCTGGTGAATCGGCGGCTGAACCTGAAGTTTCCACATCTTTCTAAGGAAGAATAGCTGTTGTTGGGGGCTATGGCGACATTGGAAAGGATTAAAAGCAGGTTCACAAAAATGATTCCAGGATAGAAAGACTTATCATATGAGGAGCGTTTGATGGGTCTGGGCCTGTACTCGCTGGAGTTCAAAAGAGTGAGTGGGGACCTCATTGAAACCTATTGAATGTTGAAAGACCTTGATGGAGTGGACCTGGAGAGGGTGTTTCCTATAATGGGGGAGTCTAAGACAAGAGGACACAGCCTCAGAAAAGAAGGGTGTCCTTTTAGAACAGAGATGAGGTGGGATTTCTTCAGTAAGAGGGTGGTGATCTGTGGAATTCATTGCCATAGACACCTGTGGAGACCAAGTCATTGGATATATTTAAAGCGGAGGTGGATAGGTTCTTGATTAGTCAGGTGTCAAAGACTACAGGGAGAAAGCAGGCCAAATTAACCCCTATTTCTGGCACTGTTCAGTGGAAGAAATAATGAAGTGGTTGCTCTGTCTCCTTCACAGTGACTTTCCCCTCGGGCTGGTCTCAGAATTCCCATTACCCTCCTATGTCCAGCCAGCCGGCTTCAGTTTCTTCCGGATGTATTTTCTGACAATATCTCCAGATTTCCTTTTGTGTTTTTCTGCCGTTCCCCACCAAGTGCATTTCGTTCCTCCCCCACTATGGAGGTGAGTTGTGCAGGCTTCCATATGCTGCCACCATCTCCGATTCTTTGTCACCGCCGGACCTCGGTGTGCAGTGGGTTACAGTGGTGAGTGCGTACATCTCCCAATTCCACCGTCCCTCACGTTTGCCATTTTCACACTACTTATTCCCACCGACAAACACATCTCATATGTTTCTGTAGCCCATTCCCACTATCCCACTCCCCATTCCCATTATCCCACTCCCCATTCCCACTATCCCACTCCCCATTCCCACCATCCTACACCCCATTCCCACCGACAAACACATCTCATATGTTTCTGTAGCCCATTCCCACTATCCCACTCCCCATTCCCATTATCCCACTCCCCATTCCCATTATCCCACTCCCCATTCCCACTATCCCACTCCCCATTCCCATTATCCCACTCCCCATTCCCACTATCCCACTCCCCATTCCCATTATCCCACTCCCCATTCCCATTATCCCACTCCCCATTCCCACTATCCCACTCCCCATTCCCATTATCCCACTCCCCATTCCCATTATCCCACTCCCCATTCCCATTATCCCACTCCCCATTCCCACTATCCCACTCCCCATTCCCATTATCCCACTCCCCATTCCCGCTATCCCACTCCCCATTCCCACCGTCCTACACCCCATTCCCACCGACAAACACATCTCATATGTTTCTGTAGCCCATTCCCACTATCCCACTCCCCATTCCCATTATCCCACTCCCCATTCCCATTATCCCACTCCCCATTCCCACTATCCCACTCCCCATTCCCATTATCCCACTCCCCATTCCCATTATCCCACTCCCCATTCCCACTATCCCACTCCCCATTCCCACTATCCCACTCCCCATTCCCATTATCCCACTCCCCATTCCCACTATCCCACTCCCCATTCCCACCGTCCTACACCCCATTCCCACCGACAAACACATCTCATATGTTTCTGTAGCCCATTCCCACTATCCCACTCCCCATTCCCATTATCCCACTCCCCATTCCCGCTATCCCACTCCCCATTCCCACCGTCCTACACCCCATTCCCACCGACAAACACATCTCATATGTTTCTGTAGCCCATTCCCACTATCCCACTCCCCATTCCCATTATCCCACTCCCCATTCCCATTATCCCACTCCCCATTCCCATTATCCCACTCCCCATTCCCGCTATCCCACTCCCCATTCCCACCGTCCTACACCCCATTCCCACTGACCCACAACATCTCAACTGACCTATATGTTTCTGTAACCCATTCCCACTATCCCACTCCCCATTCCCCATTCCCACCATCCTACACCCCATTCCCACTGACCCACGCCATCTCAACTGACCTATATGTTTCTGTAGCCCATTCCCACTATCCCACTCCCCATTCCCACTATCCCACTCCCCATTCCCACTATCCCACTCCCCATTCCCCATTCCCACTATCCCACTCCCCATTCCCACCGTCCTACACCCCATTCCCACTGACCCACAACATCTCAACTGACCTATATGTTTCTGTAGCCCATTCCCACTATCCCACTCCCCATTCCCACCATCCTACATCCCATTCCCACTGACCCACAACATCTCAACTGACCTATATGTTTCTGTAACCCATTCCCACTATCCCACAACCCATTCCCACTATCCCACTCCCCATTCCCCATTCCCACCGTCCTACACCCCATTCCCACTGACCCACGCTATCTCAACCGACCTATATGTTTCTGTAGCCCATTCCCACTATCCCACTCCCCATTCCCCATTCCCACCATCCTACACCCATTCCCACTGACCCACACCATCTCAACTGACCTATATGTTTCTGTAGCCCATTCCCACTATCCCACTCCCCATTCCGCATTCCCACCATCCTACACCCCATTCCCACTGACCCACGCCATCTCAACTGACCTATATGTTTCTGTAGCCCATTCCCACTATCCCACTCCCCATTCCCACTATCCCACTCCCCATTCCCCATTCCCACTATCCCACTCCCCATTCCCACTATCCCACTCCCCATTCCCCATTCCCACTATCCCACTCCCCATTCCCACTGACCCACACCATCCATCGCCATCCCATGAGGAGAGGTTGAGTAAGCTGGAGTCTTCTCTTTGGACTGAAGGAGGAAGCGAGGTGACATGATAGAGGTGTACAGAATGATAAGAGGCATAGTTCGAGTGGACAGCCAGCACCTTTTTCGCAGGGCAACAATGGCTAATATGAGGGGGCATAATTTTAATGTGATTTGGGGAAATTATAGGGGGTGTGTGAGAAGTAGATTTTTTCCACAGAAAGTGTTGTGTGCATGGAACTAGCTGGGGGGGTTGGTGGTGGTCGAGGCAGATACATTAAGGAGGTTTGAGAGACTTGTAGGGTGGAAAAATGAAAGGCTATGTGGGAGGAAAGGGTGAGATCGACCATGGAATAGGCTAAAAGGTCAGCACAACATTGTGCAGTGAGGGGCCTGCACTGGGCTGCATTGGTCGATGTTTTCTGGATGTGTCATTAACGCTGGGAAAGAACCAGGATATTTCCCCCACTGTTCCCGCTCCACCCTCAAGGGTGACAGTGTTCACTGTCATTTACAGGGTCTCTTTGTAGACATTCTCTCCCAGCAGGGCCACAGCGCACATCAATCAGTCCCCACAGCAGTTGCCAAACTCTGGCATGAAACTGGAACAGAAATGCAGTGGGGGGGGGGCTGTATATCACAGGATGTTAGTCTGTAACAGGCACTGGCTGGGTATATTTGACATTGTAACACAGTACGTGGGTCTGTAATGAAAATGGGTTCATGAATTTGACATTGTAACAAAGTGCATCTGTAATAGACACTGGGTGGCTTAGACATTGTAACACAATATCTATATTCTATAATCAATAACACAATATGGGTTAGACATTGTAACATTGTAATAGACACTGAGAGAATTTGGCATTGTAACACAGTTTCTGGGTTTGTAATGGAAATGAGTTCATGTATTTGACATCGTAACACGATGTTTGCATCAGAAATGGACACTAGTTTGGTTAGACATTGTAATGCAGTACATGTCTGTAACTAACATGGTCTTGATATTGTAATGCAGTGTGTGAGTCTGTAATTAAAGCTGGGAGGTTCGTCATTGTAATGCAGTACATAGGTCTGTAATCAACATTATGGGCTTGATATTGTAATGCAGTACATGGTCAGTAATGGACATTGGGAGGATTTGATATTGTAATGTATACATGAGTCTAATGGAAATGGGTTCATGAATTTGCCATTGTAACACAGTTTGTGAGTCTGTAATGGACAATGGAAGAGTTTGACTTTGTAATGCAGTACATGGGTTGTATTGAACATGATGGGTTTGATATTGTAACACTGTGGGTCTGTAATGGATATGGTGGGATTGACATTGTACTACAGTACTTGAGGCTGTACTCGACACGATGGGTTTGACATTGTAATGCAGTCTGTAGGTCTATAATGGACACTGGATGGGTTTGACATTGTAACACAGTGTGTAGCTCTGTAATGGACACTGGGAGGGCTTGTCATTATAACGCAGTGTGTGGGTCTGTAATGGACATTGGGAGGGTTTGACATTGTAATGTAATATGTGGGTCTGTAATTGACGCAGTGGGATTGACATTATACTGCAGTACTTGGGTCTGTACTCGATGATGGGTTTGACATTGTAATGCAGTTTGTGGGTCTGTAATGGACACTGGGAGGGTTTGACTGTAATGCAGTACATGGGTTGTATTGAACATGATATTGTAACACATTGTATGGTTCTATAATGGACTCTGGATGAGCTTGATGTTGCAATGCATTGTGTGGGTCTGCAATGGACACTGGGTGAGTTTGTCCAGGTTAGGGTCATCTGTCTGGAGTTACATGTGCCCTATCCCTATCCCCATTGTCAACCCTTCCAATTCACATATCCATTTCTGTTCCCATCCTCATCTCCGTGCCATGCCCACCTCCATCTCCACTCCATAGCTATCCCGACTGTCCAATCCCCACACCAGTTCCACTGCCACCCCATCCGTATCTCATTCCTACCCGCATCTCTGTCCAATCCTCACCCGTATCACACAACCATTCCTATTTCAAAATTCAAAAGTTCAAAGTGCGATTATTATCAAAGTATGTGCTGTAAACCATGCACAACCTTGAGATTCGTCTTTTTGCAGGCAGCCACAATACAGAAACACAATAGAATTTATGAAAAACCATACACCACAAAGACTGTCAAACATCTGATCTGGTTTCCATCCCAACCCACCCAGATTCCGTTCTGATCTGGACTCAATGGGCTGGCCCAAGGCCCGTCTCTGTCTCCACTCTGGGTGTGTGGGTGAGGATTCCCTCTCACTGCCAGAGGAATATTCAATAGGTACAGCATTATTGTTAAACATTAATACAGGCCCAAAGCAAATACATCGCACGTGTTCCAAAGTGATTTACAATGAGGTTGCATTAAATATTGATCAGAGCATGAACCATACTCCATGGCCACTAATCAATAATGACATTGATTAAATCAGCCTCTGTTTGCTTCTCACAGGATTTCTCTACCACACTTTTACTCACTGCTTTCCTCCTCTCTTGCATTTTCCAATCGATACTTCAGATAAACTGCGGTGTGGTTTTTTTGGGCACATGGGGCTCGTCAGCCCTGGCTGGAAGCACTTCTAGGAGAAGAAAAACTCCAACCTCAAACTTCCACTGCTTTGCGGCTACACCCACTCATGGGGAAGCCTGAGGAAAAATCTGAACCGGGAGTCCTTAAGGCATTGAGTTTCACGCTGACTGGCAACTCCTGCAATGCTGCTAGTGCCAAGCTGTATCGGTCGCTGTCGTTCCTTTGGATCCATCCGCTGTGTGGAGAGGGGGAGCCTGCAACATGGGCAACAGCTTGCTCTCCATATCATACTGCCCTGGCTTGGGTATCACACAGACAGCTAGGGTGCAACATACTTGGTCAAGCCCAACTACCAGAGGGCCATTGGAGGGAGGGAGGGAGGGAGGGAAGGAGGGAGGGAGAGGGAGAGAGAGAGAGAGAAGGAAGGAAGGAAGATGAATATATGTGTTCATGCATATCTGTAAAACATGCCTCAGACTTTTACACTGTACTGTAGTAATTTTATGTATTGCTTGATACCACTGCCACAAAAATAAATATATTCCTATACTTGTGTCTGTACAACTACATATCAAGTCAAGGCACGCACTCAGAGATATTGACGTGTATGTTCACCTTCCAGTGAAAGCAACAACTCAAAGCTCATGTGTAAGTTATCAGTCAATAATTAGTGGTGAGGGGAGTTACTGTGATAAAAAAAAATAGATCCATACATTACATTTCCTCCCCCTTTAGGTGAATGTAACATAAAACTGTATATGCATAAAACATTCAATTGCCCTTTCACAAACCATATTCAAATAGAAATGCTTTCACAATATACAGTCCATAACTAACTTCACTTTACTAAAGATTCAGTCTTTTGGGTGGCGCTCTGCTTCTTTTAGGTTGGCGCCTCTGGATCTGTGGAGTGGCATCAGGTTTATCAAAGGCAGCTTTCTCTGTTGCAGGTGTCACGTTGTTGTCAGTGACATGATCGCCAGGGAGAGGTAATTCCGGTTCTCGTTGGACGCAGTCACCTCAGGTGTGTTCTTCGGCTGAGCATCCAGTGTCAGGTCCACATGATGTCTTCACATCTGAACTCCAACATCCACTGTGTACACATCAGTGGTCCGGTTCTTGTAGATATCGTGTCCACTTGTCTTCTTGGTAATCGCTCACTAGGGCTTCCTGTCTAACTTCGAAGTTCCTTGCTGATTTAGTTGGCAACAGGCTGAACTGTTTGTTCTGCGTTTGACTCTAGATCTGGTTTCAGGAGGTCTGTGTGAGATCTCAGATTCCTGCTCATGAACAGCATTGCAGGTGTTTGATTATTGTCACATGAACAGAGTTCCGATACACAAAAGGAAATTGTCCACCTTGTGCTGTGGAGAAATGTCCTCCTTGTCCATCGCTTTAATGGACTTCTTGAAGGTTTGGATAAACCTTTCAGCTAAGCCATTCGTTGCTGGGCAGCGAGGAGCTGATCTAAAATGTCTGATGCCATTTTTCTTCATGGACAGTCGGAACCCTTCTGACGTGTGTTGTCACTCACAATTTGCTCTGGTAAGCCATTTCTGGAGAAGATAGTCCTCAGAGCGGAAACGATCTTTTCTGAGGTGGTTGACTTCATTGGTATGACTTTAGGCCACTTTGAGTGAGCATCCACAGCAATCAGGAACAGGGAGTCCGTGAATGGCCCAGCGAAGTCTATCTGCACTCTTTGCCATGGTGACGATGGCCACTCCCACGGGGGTGTAAAGGTGAGTGTGGGGATGCAGTTTGGACTTTTTGGCATCTCGTACAGCTTTTGGTCAGGCCTTCAATCTGTCTATCAACTCCCACCCACTACACATAGCTCTGGGCGAGACTCTTCATCTTGACTGTGCCCAGGAGTCCTTCATGCAGATTCTCTAACACTCAGTTTAGAGGGAACCACAACACAAAATCCTCACATCAGCATTCTTTGACATTCCTACAGTTGGTTTTGTCTCACTGAGAAATCCGGAAACACGGGGTTACCATGCGCTGGCCGTCCTTGCATGGTGATATCATAGACTTCTGACAACGTCGGGTCATTCCTTCTTTCCCTTTGTATTTCGGAATTTGTTAGCGGCAACGGGTCCACCAGTGCAGTGTGGAACACCTCTGCCGGGTCGCAGCATGAAGACTTTTCTTCTTCAGTTGCCAACAGTGGAAGATGTGTCAGTGTTGCCGTGTTGTTTGGTGCCCTTGAACTCTACGTCATAAGAGTGGGTTCCTAGGAGCAGAACCCAACATTGTAATCGGATAGCAGGCATCACTGGAATACCCTTCCTGGGATTGAAAATGGACACGGGGGGCTGGTGATCTGTCACTAGTGTAAACTTCTGTCCGTAGGGGTAGTGATGGAACTTCCTTATTCCCCACACTAGACTAAGGGCCTCTCGGTCGATCTGGGCATAGTAACATTCTGCACTTGTCAGTGATCCTGAAGCAAACGCAATGGGACGTTCAGATCCATCTTCATAGTGTGGGACAAAACAGCTCCAAAGCCACACGGGGATGCATCACACACCAGTCTGATGGGCCGGGATGGGTCATAGTGGGTGAACAATTCATCGGATGTTATTAATCTCTTTGTTTTTTTGAATGCTTTTCACATCTTTCTGACCATTTTCACTTTGCTCCTGTCTGTAACAGCGTGCTCAATGGGTCAGCACTGTAGCAATGTTTGGGAGAAACCGGAGGTAGCGGTTTACAAGACCCAAGTACAACCTGAATTGTGACACATGTTCCAGTTTGGGTGCCTGTAGCACTGCTTCAGTCTTCTCCTGTGACTTGTGTAAGCTACATTTGTCAAGGAATTGTCCACAATATGAGATTTTATTCTTGAAAAGCTCACACTTCTCTCTCTTTGCACATTGTCCATATTCACTCAGCCTGGTGAGCACTTCACCAAGGTTCAGGAGGTGTTCCTCTTCTTTTTTGCCAGTCACAATGATGCCATCAAGGTAACATTGTGTTCCTGGGGTGTTTTGGAGCACCTGGTCCATTGCTCTTTGCCAAATTGCTGGAGCTGATGCAACGCCAAAGACAAGATGATTATACTGAGAGAGTTGTTTGTGAAGAACTTCCTGTTTGACTCCTCAATCTCCATTTGCAGAAAGGCTTTTGACAGGTCAATCTTTGAAAACTTCTTCCCACCTGCCAATGATGCAAAAATGTCTTCTATTCGTGGCAGGGGATACTGTATGGTACACTGCACAGGGTTGATGCTCACTTTGAAGTCCCCACATATACCAATGGCTCCAGTCTTTCCTTTCTTGATCTCTGAGACAATGGCTGTGGCCCAATCGCTCTACATAACCTTAGAGAGAATGCCAGATTCCTCCAAGCTCAGCATCTACTTCAGAATGTAGTGCATAAGGCTCTGGACATGTCTTCTGGAATCTTAGTGTTGCTTCTTAATCCAGTTAAATTCTGACCTTCATGCCTTTGAGACTAACAATACTCTTCTCAAACACCTTCTCATTAACATCAAGTAGCAGTGACAGTCTCTGGGTAGTCCTACCGTTTGGGCTACAGTTGCCTGTTGATGACACTTTGAGAGCTTTGGTTGTCTGCTGGTCTTGTTGGATTTTTCTCAACCGTTCACGTCTGAAAAATGCTGGCCCTCCACTTTTCAACACATAAAGCTGTAACTACAGTATTTGGTCTCCATACATCACATTCATTTTAAGTTAGCCTCTGGGAGACACTTTTTCACCTGTGTAGGTCTTTAGCATCACCAGGGTCTTTTCTAATGGTAGCTTAGAAAATAGCCTGTTGTAGTTAACCTCGGAAATTACAGACAAAGCTGACCCTGTATCCAGCTCATTTTCAGTTTTACACCAGACCCACCTGTTGTGATCCAGATGATTTTGTGATCTGCTTCAGTAATGCTATACAGTTCTATGCATGATAGCTCACCCTTGTCAGACTCCATGTTGTCTGATTCAGGTTCACATTCAGTCACTTTATGCATTTGTTGGGTTTGAATTTGAAGCTTTTCCCTCTGTGTGATTTTTCTCTCTGGTTGTGCTTTTTGTTTGATTTGCACACTCTGTCTGTGTGGCCTTGTCTGTGACACTTGCTGCAAACGTTTTGTTTAAACCAACAGTCATTTGCACCATGCAAGGGTTTGCTACATCAATGCCATTTTTGTTTTTTTGCACCATTCAGAGCCATTTTGTGCTTTTCACATTCTGAACTCTGTAGTTCTAAATTTGGTAGTTCTGCCACATCCTTTGCTACAGACTCTAAAGATATTGCAAGGGTCGATGCCCACTCTAAGGTTAGATCTCTTTCTGACAGTAGCCTCTTTTGAGTGTTTTGACTACACATGCCACACACAAGCCTGTCCTTAATGCATCAGAAAGTCCACCTCCAAAGTCACAGTATTGGGGAAGTTGCACAATTCTGTTTTCATCCTTTGACTAGTTCCTTTCTGGAAATCTAAATCTCTCAGCTATTACCAGTGGTGTTAGGCTCATGTGATTGCAACAATTTCATCAAACGTCTTGCTTGCTGGCTTTTCAGGAGTTACTAAGTTACCAAAGTTCTAGCACCCATTAAGTTAAGAAGTGTGGAGACTTTCTTTACCTCGTCCACATTGTTAGCACTACAATGTAGTACAACCCTCTCGCTATACGATTCCCAGTTCTTGTTAGCACTATCAAATTCGTCTTTTCCCAACTAAGGCCATTGTCATGGTATTTCTACTTCAGCTCTGCTGGTTGTGCGGCTCTCACTGTTACTCACATACCGTTTTCTAGCATCCGTGACTGTCTTCTCTGCACTGGTTCACTCTTCCCTTCTGCTGTCTCTCTCTCTCTCTCTCCCTTTCTCGTAATTCTGTGGTCTCGTAACTGTTGGTGCAGTTGGTGTTATTCACTGACATTCAGGTTCAAAATCATTGCCAGTTTGTTGTGTCTGTACAACTACATGTCAAATAAATAAAGGCACACGCTGGGTGGAAAATTTAGCATGTCTATTTCCCTTGCAGAGAGAGAAACAAATCAATGTGCATGCGTAAGTTATCAGTCAATTATCTGTGCTAGGGAGTCATTGCACTAAAATGAGGTCTATACATTACAACATACGTCAGTGATAAACCTGATTCTGATATGGGTCACTATTGTGAGCCCACTCAGTACCACCCCTCCCACAGAACAAACCTACATTATTTCAGCCCCTCCCACAGTGACCCTCCCTCAGTACCTCCCCTCCCACAGTGTGACCCTCCCTAGGTGCTGCATTTCCAGGGACTGATTTAATCTGCAGCCAGTCTCTGTAATTACTGACGGTCTCACTGATGCTCATCTTGAAGAAATTACTCTAGGACCTTGTTCTGCAGTGTAAGTAAGTCTTTGTTTGGACTCTGTTGGTCAAGGCTAGCTGAAAGTAATTGCCCAGAAGTGTTGCTGTTAATGTCTAGGGGAGGCAAGGGAGTGAGGGGCCTCTCAATTTTACCCACGGGACCAGCATTCTTTTATCACCGAGTCACTCTGACGTCAGTGTTGGCCACTGAAGGTTAAAGATTCATTTTGTTCCGACCAGCTTCTCCAGGGATGTACCTTGGTGAGTGTGAGTGTCTGTGTGTGTGAGAGAATCAGGATGGGGTGTAGGATGTTTAGGTTTGACTGTATCAGTCAGGATAGGGTGTAGGGTGTTCAGGTTTGACTGTCAGTCAGGATAGGGTGTATGGTGTTCAAGTTTGACTGTATCAGTCAGGATAGGGTTAAGATGTTCAGGTTTGTCTGTCAGTCAGGATAGGGTGTAGGGTGTTCAGGTTTGACTGTATCTGTCAGGATAGGGTGTAGGGTGTTTACATTTGACTGTGTCCATCAGGAAGGGGTGTCGGGTGCTCAGTCTGTCCCTCCCCCCACAATGTGACCCTTCCTCAGCACGCCCCTCCCACAATGGATACTTGTGGACCCAACAGATTTTCATTGAACACGTGATCTCTGACCCTGAAGCACGTGTCCCCACCCAGAGCCACAGTGACTGACTCGTTTGTTCTCTGATACCTTTGATGCTAGAGAAAGTCACTCCTGAGATGTATATCTGCCTTCCCACTTCCACCTCCTCGTGGTCCACACACGGCTCAAAGTCTTCAATAAGGCTGGAGAAATTGCCACCAAGGGAGATGACACCATCTTCACCGGGGGGGGAGAGCTGACGATGCACGGAAGTGGGAAAAAGTTTCTCCACGCTCAGCCTGTAGCAGATGTGGGAGGAGTCATAGAGACTGAAGACTGTCCCTGGAGTCAGGTATCACACAGTGTGAGAACGGGCTCTTCAGCCTACTGTGTCCATGGCAACCACCATCTACACTTCCCAGCTCTTGGTCCACAGCCTTGGTGCTGACCAATAAGATGATAAGAGACATTGATTGAGTGGACAGCCAGGGATTTTTCCCCATGAGGGAAATGGCTAATACAAGGCGGCATAATTTTGAGGTGACTGGAGAAAGGTATAGCAGGGATGTCAGAGGTAGATTTTTACACATAGAGTGGTGGGTGTGTGGAACGTGTGGCGATGCTGTCTGGATTAGAAGGCATGTTCTATGAGGATAGGTTGAGTGAGTTTGGGCTTTTCTCTTTGGTGCAAAGGAGGATGAGAGGTGATAATAGAGGTTAGATAGGCATCCGTTAGTCTCAAGAGACCATGGATTTGCATCTTGGAAAGTTTCCAGGACGCAGGCCTGGGCAGGGTTGTATGGGAGACTGGCAGTTGCCCATGCTGCAAGTCTCCCCTCTCCACGCCACCGATGTTGTCCAAAGGAAGGGCAAGGGCTGATACAGCTTGGCACCGGTGTCGTCACAGACCAATGTGTGGTTAAGTGCCTTGCTCAAGGACACAACACGCTGCCTTAGCTGAGGCTCGAACTAGCGACCTTCAGATCACTAGACCAACACCTTAACCACTTGGCCACGCACAAACACTGATAGAGATTATAGGTTGATAAAAAGCATAGCTCGAGTGGATAGTCAGAGATGATTTCCCAGAGCAGAAATAGCTTTACAAAATGGTGTAATTTTAAGGTGATTGGAAGACAGTGGAGGGGGGATGTCAGAGGCAAGTTTTCTTACACAGAGAATGGTGGGTGTGTGGAATGCCCTGCCAGGGGTGGTGGTAGAGGCTGATACATTAAGGACATTTAAGACACTTTTAGATAAGGCAGATGGATGATAGAAAAGTGGAGGGCTATGTGGGGTGTGGAGGGTAGATTGACCTTGGAGTAGGCTAAAAGATTGGCCCAACATTGTGGATTGAAGGCCCGTACTGTGCTATAACATTCTATGTTCTTCACGTCTTCAGGGTGCGTAGGGATTAGTGCGACACTCGTACAGGTTGGGGCATGGGTGTTCGGAGTTCAATTCCAGCGGTCTCTGTAGGGAGTCTGAACATCCTTCCCGTGACCCCGTGGGTTTTCTCCCGCAGTCCAAAGATGTACCATTAGTAGGTTAATTGATCATTGCAAATCGTCCTGCGACTAGGCTGGGGTTAAATCGTTGGGTTGCTGGGTGATGCGGGCCATTGAGCTGGAAGGCCGTGACACCATAAGGACAGAACCAGGATGAGTATCAGGTTTATTACCACTGGCATGTGTCGTGAAATTCGTTAACTTAGCAGCAGCCAAGTTACAATGACCAACTAACCTAACTGGTGTGTCTTTGGACTCGGGGATGAAATGGGGTAATTTCCAAAGACCAATTAACCTACAAATTAGTAGGTCCTTGGACTGTGGGAGGAAACCAGAGCACCCAGAGGAAACTTGCGCAGATCACGCATAAACTACTTACAGACAGCGACGGGAGTTGAACCCAGGTCACTGATACTGTGAAGCTTTGTGCTAACCACTACTCTGCCGTAAGACATGGGAGCAGCATTAGGCCATTCAGCCCATCGAGTCTGCTCCGCCATTCCGTCATGGCAGATCCCGGATCCCGCTCAACCCCATGCACCTGCCTTCTCGCCATATCCGTTGATGCCCTGACTGAGCAGGAAAAGATTAACTTCCGCCTTAAATATACGCACAGACTTGGCCTCCACCACAGTCTGTGGCAGAGCATTCCACAGAGTTCCTCCTTACCTCCATTCTAAAGGATCACTCCTCAATTTTGAGGCTGTGCCCTCCAGTTCTAGATGTCCCCAGCATAGGAAGCATCCTCTCCACATCCACCCCTATCTGGACCTTTCACCGCGGAGCCACGCCACCCCACGGTGTCTGTAGCTCTGCCTAGCCATGTAGGTGGTGTTAATGCTGTGCCTACCGATACATTCATGAGCGTAGAGACAGTAGAGTAGTGGTTATGCACGCATTCTTGTGGTATACCTGAGTTAATCGTTTGCAATATCAGACACAGAAAATATTTGTGGTAAACAGACGAAGATTATGTAAATGGCTTTGTGTCTACAGTCTTGCAATGTTTACTCGGCTCTGCAGTGAACTGAGTTTGTGGCCGGCTCCAGCCGCAGTGATTCCTGGCTTTGTGTCTTCTGTAAAGCTTCAGTTCTGAATGCTACTGGCTTATTTTTATTGTTTGCATGATTTTTTCCTGCCTATCGGGGGTCTGACGGTCTGTTTTTTGTAATGACTTCTTTTGGGGTTTCTTTGTTTTGTGGCTGCCTGTGAGGAGTTGAATCTCGAGGTTGTATAATGTATACGCACTTTGATAATGTACCTCGAACATTGTTTACGTGACTTCAATGTATTGGAGTTCCTTAAGGAAGTAACGTGCTCTGAATAAAAAGGAATCAGAATCAGGTTTAATACCTACAGGAAAGAAGTAAATAAGGTTGAAAGAGTACAGAGAAAATTTACAAGGATGGTCCAGGACTGGAGGACCTGAGTTATGAGGGAAGATTGAATAGGTTAGGACCTCATCCCTTGGAATGTAGATTATTGAGGGGAGATTTGGTAGAAATATACAAAATTAAGAGGGGTATAGAGAGTGTAACTGCAAGCAGACTTTTTCCACTGAGGTTGGGTGGGACTACAACTAAAGGTCATGGGTTAAGGGTAAAAAGTGAAAAGTTTAAGGGGAACACGAGGGGAAAGTTAACAAATTTCATGGCACATGCGGTGACAATAAACCTAATTCTGAAACTCAGAGGGGTGAGAGTGTGGAACGAGCTACCAGTGCACGTGATTTTGATTTCAACATTTAAGAGAAGCTTAGATAAGTACATGGATGGTTGGGGTAAGGAGGGCCATGATCCCAATGCAGGTCGATGGGAGAAGGCAATTTAAATGGTTCAGCATGGACTAGATGAGCTAAAGGCCTGGACTTTATCAGTGGCAAATGTGAAATTTGTTAACTTTGTGGCAGCAGTACAATGGAAAACACAATAGAGAGGAAAGAAAACTGTAAATTACAGAATATATATATATATATATATATGTGTGTGTGTGTGTGTGTGTGTGTGTGTGTGTGTGTGTGTATGTGTATATGTGTATATATATATACAAACTTTTGTATATATATGTTAAAAATAGAAATAAAAAAAGTAGTGAGCTAGTGTTCATGGGTTCAATGTCCATTCAGAAATTAGATGGCCGAGGGGAAGAAGCTGTTACTGAATCGTTGAGTGTGTGTCTTCAGGCTCCTGTACCTCCTCCCTGATGGCAGAGGGGAAGAAGCTGTTCCTGAATCACTGAGTGTGTGTCTTCAGGCTCCTGTACCTCCTCCCTGATGGCAGAGGGGAAGAGGCTGTTCCTGAATCGTTGAGTGTGTGTCTTCAGGCTCCTGTACCTCCTCCCTGATGGCAGAGGGGAAGAAGCTGTTCCTGAATCATTGAGTGTGTGTCCTCCTTGATGGTAACAATGAGAAAAGGACATGTCCTAATGCTTTTGGCTTCAACGTTGCATGCCCACAGCTCACTAATCCCAGTCAGTATGTCTCCAGCCTGTGGGAGGGTATCAGAGCACCCAAAGGAAATGCACACAGTCACAGGCAGAACATATAAACTTACAGACAGCAGTGGGAATTGTATCTGCATCAGTGGTGCTGTGAAGATTTTCGCTAGCCACTACTTTATTTGGGTGGTGGGGTGGAGATACATCTCTGCCAAAGGAGGTGTAAGGTGCTCCTTCCCTCCATTAGCCTGCAGGTCACCCTTGGGCAAGGTGTAGCACCTGCTCAGCCCCCGATCAGGGTCACGTGAAGCCACGGGAGCAGGTGGTGGACGGTCGTTTGAGCAGCCGGTGCAGATCACAAGTCCTGGTCATGTGACCACTGACCCCAGGCAGACAATCTCTGAAGGGTATTGATAACGACTGGGGTCACCCGTCTTGTAAAGACATTGCCCAGAAGAAGGCAACGGCAAACCTCTTCTGTGGAAAGATTTGGGAACTGAACGCAGCTTGCAGGTGCTGTAAAGATGTACGCTGACTACCAATTTATCACGAATCTTCTTACTCTGGCTTCCTTTCCGGTCCTGATAAAGAGCCAGCTTGTCTGGGCAGGGGTAAGCAGGAGAATAATGCATTCATGCATCGTTATAAAGATAAGATTTATCTTTATAAAGACTAGCTGTATTTGTACATTGAAACATACAGAGAAATACATCGTTTGCATCAGCGGCCAACACAGCCCGAGCGCAGTCGACAAACGTTGCCATAGTTCCTGTGCCAACGTAGCGTGCCCACAGCTCACTAACCCAAACCCGTACTGGAGCACCTGGTGGAAACCCACACTATTACGGGGCAGAACGTATAAACCCCTTAAAGGCAGCAGCGGGAATTGAACCCGGATTGCCTGCACTGTAAACTGTTGAGCTGACCAATACGCTACTGTACCACCCTAAGGGTGAATGGTGATCCCTTGAGACGGGGGGACGTGGGAGGGATGTTCCACCTCAGTGTGGCCACAGAGCTTGACCATTCAGGACTGAGATAAGAAGCAGTGTCTCCTCCTCAGAAGTAGTGAGTTCTCTGCCACCATTGATTGTGCAGGTTCGGTCTCTGAGGGTATCCTGAAGCAGGAGACTGAAGGTATGGGGAGGGTGTAGGTGAAAGTGAGAGGGGGATGGGTGTAGGGGAAAGGGGGAGATGGTGTGTGTGTGTGTGGAGGTTCAGTGAAGGTGAGACTAGGTGGAGGTGGTGTAGGGTAGGTGACGGTAAATGGGGAGGATGGAGGGGTGGTGAGGGACTGTGGAGAGGAGTGTGTCAGTGCAGGGATGAGGTGTGGAGTGTCAGTGTGAAGTGACAGTGAATGGGGGATGGAGGGCTCTGTCCCAGCAGACTGCCTGCCCCTTTTCCAGGGCACATTCATTCCAGCTGTCCTTGGAGAGGGAGCATGCAACCTTTGCCCCCCCGCCCCCGCACCAGGGAATTGAGTGTGTTATAGATGGAATAAATGTATTCCTTATTTGAATTCAGTAACTGTATTGTCACCCCTCACGTATGTATGTCTTTTGTATTTGAATAAAGTTTTGCACAATTGCATAAAGACAAGGGGCAGTTCTGAGGGAGGGGCACACTGTGGGAGGGATGATACTGTGAAAGTTTGCAGCTGAGAGCCTGTTTGGTTGTTCCCCTCACTCCTGGTCCGACCTTTCCCGATGCTGATCTTTGGGATGCTCCCGACGCACCGTGCCCAGTGCCTGTGGGGACACTCCTTGCCACTTACCCCGGCTTTCCTCTGTTTGACTGAGCAGACCACGTGTGCAGGCTGGTTTGAGCCTCGACTGGACGGTGCGAGGCAGCTGTGCTGGAATAAACCAGGCAGAGGTTTACAGAATGCCCGGCTCCTTTCTGGGGACCATCTCTCCGTGGCCGAGGCTGAAGGAAAAGCATGTGACGAATGGAGGTGTTTGACAGTCAACTGAACGTGTGATGGTGCACCAGTGTAATTATAAACATTTATGTTGGTCTAAATATAGCTGTTGTGAGCAGTACTCTTGTCTTCTGAAGGGCCTCGTTATCCAGAGACTCAGATAGCACTGCTGTTTTTAAAGTGTTTGCATGTTGGGCTGTGCATGTGTACTGTGATCTTGCAAACATGGACACACACACACACACACACACACACACACACACACACACACACACACACACACACTCACACACAAACACACTCACACACACTCTCTCACACACTCGCACTCTCACTCTCACACACACACTCGCACACTATCACACTCACTCTCTCTCACACTCATGCACACTTATTTCCACACCTACACACACAAACCCACATACAGTACATACACACAAACTCACACATTCACACTCAGTCACACACACACTCACACACTGTCACACACACACTCACACACTGTCACACTCACACTCTCACACACATATTTCCACACCTACACACACAAACCCACATACAGTACATACACACAAACTGAGACACACACACACTCTCACACACACACTCACACTCACACACACGCTCACTCACACACACACTCATTCACACTCTCACACTGTCACACTCACTCTCACACTCATGCACACTTATTTCCACACCTACACACACAAACCCACATACAATACATACACACAAACTGAGACACACACACTCTCTCACACACACACACACACACTCTCATTCACACACACTCCCACACACACACTCGCACTCTCACACACACACACTCACACACACACTCTCGCCCTGTCAAACTCACTCTCACTCTCACACTTATACACACTTATTTCCACATCTACACACACAAACCCACATACAGTACATATACACAAACTCACACATTCACACTCACAGTCACACACACACTCACACTCACTCTCACACACATATTTCCACACCTACACACACAAACCCACATACAGTACATACACACAAACTGACACACACACTCTCTCTCTCACACACACACACTCACACACACACTCACTCTCACACTCATACACACTTATTTCCACACCTACACACACAAATCCACATACAGTAAACACACACACACACACACACACACACACACACACACACACACACACACACACACACACACACACACACACACACAAATCCACATACAGTAAACACACACACACACCTACCTCTGCAGATGCTGGCAATCCGGAGCAATACACACAAAATGCTGGAGGAACTCAGCAGGTCAGGCAGCGTCTATGGAGAAGACATGCTGAGACCCTTCATCAGGAAAGAAAGGGGCAGAAGCCAGAATTAGAAGGGGGGGAGGGAGGAGTACAAGCTGGCAGGTGATAGGTGAGACTGTGAGGGAGAAGGTGGATGGGTGAGCGAGATCAGAACCTCAGAGTGAAGGCGCCCCCTTCCTCTCCAGTCCTGATGAAGGGTCTTGAAGTCTATCTAATGTCTCTGGGCCTGTACACACTGGAGTTTAGAGGAATGAGGAAGGAATCTCTTTGAAACCTATCAAATATTGAAATGTCTCGATAGAGTGGATGTGGAGGGTATGCTTCCTATAGTAAGGCAAACAGCCTCAGAAAAGAGGGACGTCCGTTTAGAACAGAGCCAAGGAGGAATTTCTTTAGCAGGGGGTAGTGAATTTGTTGAATTTGTTGCCACCGGAGGCAGTGGAGGCCAAGTCATTGGGTATATTTAAGGCAGAGGCTGATAGATTCTTGATCAGTCAGGGCATAAAGGGATACGGGGAGAAGGCAGGAGATTGGGGCTGAGAGGGAAATTGGATCAGCCATGATGAAATGGTGGAGCAGACTCGATGGGCTGAATGGCCTAATTCTGCTGCTATATCTTCAGCCAGAATGAGGTTGATAGGTTCTTGATTAGTCAGGGTGTCAAAGGTTACAGGAAGATGGCAGGATATTAGGGTTGAGAGGGATAATATATCACCCATGATGGAATGGTGGAGCAGATTCAATGGGCTGAATGGCCTAATTCTGCTCTTAAGTCTTGCAGGTTCCTCATATTGCTGTTGTACCTTTTATAAAACAGATGAATAACGTTTGTGGAAATATAATTAGATCAGTGCTCTCCCTGTGCATCGGAAGGTCATGTTCTACGGCTCCCTCTCTGTCTCACTGAGGGTTAACTGTTGCCATCAGTCCGTGAGACAAGATCATTAATTTCCCAGCAACCGCAGTGCTCATGCATGGAACAGGACGGGAAGCTAATTCGCTCCCCTCCCTCCATCTGGCAAGCATTTTATCTGCCTCGTTGGCCATGACTTCTAATTGTGTTATGTGCCAGGTTGGAAGGACCCTGACTTGAAGCTGATCTCTGAGTGACTTGCAGTGGTTATTGGAGTTCTTCCTAAGCCCATTGCCCCAAGTGGGGAGAGGCCACCCACAGCAGCTCACCAGAGTCCCCTGTCCTGATTGGCCCCTGTGCCTTCTGTTTTCACCACACTGCTTCATGTCTTTTAGGTGAAGATCCTTCCTCTCTCAGATATGATGTCTTTGGAGCTTCTGTTGGTGTCTCAGTAGCTCTGGGTTTTTACGGGATGGGGCTGCTAGCCCCATGGCCAACCCTGCTGCTTTCACAGCCGGGCTTGGGACCGTCCACGGTGGAGCTGGTTTTGGAATGGCCAGGTGTTAATTCAGGTTCCGCTCCTGCACGAGGGAGCACTCTGAGGGCAGTGTTTCAGGAGGTCACCGTTGGACCTTGCTGTTTCACGATTAGTGTCTGTTGCAATGGGAAGAAGGCACAGGAGCCTCGGGACCCGTACCATCAGGTTCAGGAACAGTTATCACCCCTCAACCATCAGGAAGGAGGTACAGGAGCCTCAGGACTCACACCACCAGGTTCAGGAACAGTTATCACCCCTCAACCATCAGGAAGGAGGTACAGGAGCCTCGGGACCTGTACCATCAGGTTCAGGAACAGTTATCACCCCTCAACCATCAGGAAGGAGGTACAGGAGCCTCAAGACTCACACCACCGGGTTCAGGAACAGTTATCACCCCTCAACCATCAGGAAGGAGGTACAGGAGCCTTGGGACCCGTACCATCAGGTTCAGGAACAGTTATTACCCCTCAACCATCAGGAAGGAAATACAGGAGCCTCAGGACCCACACCACCAGGTTCAGGAACAGTTATTACCCCTCAACCATCAGGAAGGAGGTACAGGAGCCTCAGGACTCACACCACCAGGTTCAGGAACAGTTATCACCCCTCAACCATCAGGAAGGAGGTACAGGAGCCTCAAGACTCACACCACCGGGTTCAGGAACAGTTATCACCCCTCAACCATCAGGCTCCTGAACCAGCGTGGATAACTTCACTCACCTCAACTCTGAACCGACTCCACAAGCTACAGACTCACTTTCAAGGATTCTGTAATTCATGTTCTCAGTATTATTTATTTATTTGTCTGTATTTACACAGTTTGTCTTTTTTGCACTTTGGCTGTTTGTCCATCTTTGTTGTATGTTGTTTTTCATGCATTCTATTGTAGTTCTTTGTTCTACTCTGAATGCCCGCAAGAAAACGTACAAACGTATCTCAGTGTTGTATGATGTGACATAAACGTTCTTTGATAATAAATTTACTCTGAGTTGAAAATGGGCTTAACACCTTGTTAAAAAGAACCTGAACTCAGAGCTAGGCACAAATGTCGTTGATGGCCGACCCCGTGCCTAATAACAGAGTTACGGTGAGAGGGAGAAAACTCTCCAACTATTGGAAGCATCCTTTATATGTCCACCCTATCCTGGCTTTTCAATATTCAGTTGCCCTTTTGTCCGCTCTCCTGGGGTTTTTCTTCGCAGCTGAGCGGACGGGCAGACAGGGTTGTGTTTCAGTGACAGTGTAGCGGTCTGTCTGTACTGGTAACTCAGCGGTAAGGCTGGCAGTGACCGGGGCGCCATAGACCTGTCCCAGCCCTGGAAGGGGTTGTGTGGGGCTGTGAAGGGGGCTTGTCATGTCCATTCTGGGGCAAGTAACTCACATTTGGTCTCCACTGTACACGCACCTGTGGCTCCGAGCAGCTTCTTGCATGAGACAGCGGCCACGCCCCGGTACCACTTTGACGGGGTGAATAAGCCAAGTGAGGGTACTGGCAGCCTCATACCCCGGTGAGAGAGGGCTAGCTCCAGCTGCCCGGGCAGGTGAGATCCAACGGCCAGGAAGGAGGTTCTGCAACGCTGTGTGGAGAGCGGAGGGCATGCCGAGGCACGGGAGGCATCATGGTCATCCACCGTGACCAGTTTGTGACTCATCGCACCACTGAAGTCAGACTTCCGAGGTCAAGAAAACAGAAGTGCCCCAGTGCAAAGGCTTTTCCAACTTTGAAAACCGTCCCACTCAGGTTTTCAGATACGATGGACCATCACCACTACAGCAGCTGTTCAAAGTAAACTTATCATCAAAGTACAAACCCTGGGATTCATTTTCCTGTGGGCATACCAAATAACCATTACAGAATCAATGGAAGACTACACCGACAGGACAGACTTAAGTGAACTTTGGTTCAACAGCCTGATGGTTGAGGGGTAGTAACTGTTGTTGAACCTGGTGGTGAGAGTCCTGAGGCTCCTGTGTTTCTTTACCGATGGCAGCAGTGAGAAGAGAGCACGTCCTGGGTGATAAGGGTTCCTGATGATGCTTTCGCTGCTTTCCTGTGACAGTGTCTCACGTAGATAGGCTCGGTGGTTGGGAGGGCTTTACCCTTGATGGACTGGGCCGAATCCACTACTTTTTGTGGGCTTTTCCATACAAGGGTATTGGTGTTTCCACACCAGGCTGTGATACAGCAGTCAATGTACTCTGCACTACACATCTATAGAAGCTTTAGATGTCATACTGAATCTTCACTAACTTCTAAGGAAGTAGAGGCACTGCTGTGCTTTCTTCGTAAATGCACTGGGCCCAGGACAGATCTCCTGAAATGATAACTGCGAGGAATTTAATGTTGCTGACCCTCTGCACTTCTGATGCCCTAATGAGGGCTGGCTCGTGGATCTATAGTTTCCTCCTCCTGAAGTCAATAATCAGCTCCTCGGCCTTGCTGACCTTGAGTGAGAAGCTGTTGTGGCACCATTCAGACAGACTCTCAATCTCCCGCTAATTTGCTGATTCATCACCACTTTTGATTTGGCCTATGAGAGCAGTGACATCAGCAAACTTAACTACGGCTTCGGAACTCTGCTTACTTACCCGCACGTTCGTAGGTGTAAAGCGAGTAGGGCAGGGGGTTAAGCACGCAGCCTTGTGGTAAATCTGTGCTGAGGGAGATTGTGGAGGAGATGTTGTTGCCAATCTGAATGGACTGGGGTCTGCAACTGAGGAAATCCAGGATCCAACTGCACAAGGAGGTATTGAGGCCATTGAATACCATCATCCTCTCAAAACTTATCTTGAAGGTTATTGATTAGTTTTGAGGGGATGATGGTATTAGCCGATAAAGAGCATCCCGATGTATGCACGTTTGCTGCTCAGCTGTTCCAGGTTGAGTTAAGAGCCAATGAGATGGCATCTGCTTGTAGAGCTATTGTGATGGTGGGTAATTTGGAACAGGTCCAAGTTGCTTCTCGGGCAGGAGTTGAAATGCCTCATCACCAGCAGCTCAGAACACTACATCTCCATGGTCGTACGTGCAACTGGACGATAGTCATTGAGGCACGTCACCACGTTCTTCTTCGGCACTGATGTAAGTGAAGCCCGAGTGATCCCAGTGAACACTCCAGCCGGTTGATCAGCACAGGTCTTTAGTGATCGGCCAGGATCCCCACCTAGGCCGGATGCTTTCTGTGGGTTCACCCTCCTGAAAGATGCTCTCACGCCGGCCTCAGAGACTGAAGTCACAGGATGATCAGGGACTGAGGGAGTTTGTGACGGTTCCTCCATGTTTGGACAGTCAAAGCTCACCTGGAGGCAAAGCCTGTGTCACTTGGTTTAGAGGGACCAGAGAGACCAGAGGTGCACTCTGCAGCTTGTAAAGGGTTAAAGCACCAGCTGTTATTCAGTGTTGGTGTATTTTGAAAGTAATTCCGTCTTCAGGCCCAAGCGGAAATGAAATGTGTTTCAATTAGTTCAGTAAAGCAGGCTGCACTGCTGCGCTGGCCGAGACACCGATTATTGTCTAATCCAGACATCGTGCAAGGATCCGCAGACCTTTTCATTAGATTTGTAAAATGGTTAAAAGGAAGTCAGTCAGTGAGTAAGCAGGGACTCGTTCACTCAGCCAAGGCAGATCGGCTTGATTAGATTCAGTTAATGGAGCAGGACTGTCTTCAGACAGCACCCCATCACTGAGACGGAGGCCGTGGGGAGATCTGATCAAGGTTTATGAGATTATGAGAGGCGTAGATAGAGTGGACAGGGAGTATCTGTTTCCCAGGGGTGAAATGTCTAATACCAGAGGGCATGCATTGAGAGAGAGACTGGGATGCGAGGGGTAAGTTTTTTACTCAGAGAGCGACGAATGCACTGCCTGGAGCGCTGGTTTGAGGTGGTGCTGCTGAGGGTGGGGGACTGCATGCTGGCAGGTAACAAAACAAGGGATACAACTGGGTACTTCTTAACACTTTTTCTGTAAAAAAAAAATTATGGTAAACGATCG
>NC_082723.1:65803116-65843116 GCF_030144855.1 Hypanus sabinus | reverse complement strand
CTCACCGCCCTCTCAGTCAGGGGCTCCCAACCTGGGGTCCTTGGTTAATGGCATTAATAAAGGTTAGGAACCACTGCTCTGAGTGAGGAAGGTTTCCCACGTGGAGAAGTTTGTACGTTCTCCATGTGACCACGTACCTTTCCTGGAGGTGCGCCAGGTCCTCCCGCGTTCCAAAGGCGTATGGGTTAATAAGTTGTGGGCATTCCATGATACTTAAGGGCTGCCCCCAGTACATCCTCGGGCTTTGTTGGTTGCAGACACAAATGACTGTGTTTCGATGTAGATGTGACAGGTAGAGGTAAACTTGGAACAGGCCTTCCTGGCCCTTCAAACTGCACCAACCCTGCCTTAATCACAGGACCAATAACACACAAAATGGTACATCTTTAGACCGTGGGAGAAAACCGGAGCTCCCACAGGTAACCCACTCGGTCGCAGGAAGGAACGCACACATTTGCTTAAAGAGGACACCGGAATTGAACCGTGAACTCTGATGCCCCGAGCTGTAGTAACGTGCTAATCACTATGCTCTGGTGGTGCCCTAACCTCCGCACCCCCACAAATCCTGGCCTGGCCAGGCCCCCCTTTCTCCCCTCCAGGCCCTCAGCTCCATCCCCCAACACTACCTTTGACCCTGACCTCCACAACCATCTCTCCTCCAGTCCCTCACCTACATCCCTAACCCTGGCCCAAACAACCCTGCAAGAGCGGGCCCATGTCCCCCAAACCTGAATGATCATTGCCTGCAATCCAACTCCTCCCAACTCCAACCATAAGCAATAACTCCACCATCCCCATAAACCCACAGCGTATTTATAATTCATACCTTACGATAAATGTAAGAAGGAGAAAGATCTCAATAAATGCAAGTACTATTAGACCAGCTTAATGAAGGCATGGGCCACATCAAAGTGGCAGGGTCAAGTGACACTGATTCTCCCGTAACGAGATCAAGAAACACAAGATGGATAATTTTCCCACTGCCCTACAGTGAACGGTGGGGTTAAATCCTAACCCTAACCCTCAACCTCTAAACCCTGAGCCCTAACCCAGACTTCTGGGAGAGAATTTTCCAACTCTTTCATGTCCTTCCATTGACCACTCTGTATCCCTGTCACTGGGTTTAATCCACTGAGCTGGGAAACCACCCTTCCTGTTCCTGGTCCTTCAGTGAATGGTAGGGCATTTGAACAGAGGGATCTGGGAATACAGGTGCATAACTCATTGAAAGTGGCGGCACAGGGAGGTAGGATCATACAGAAAGTTTTTGACCATAAATCAAAGTATTGAGTACAGGAGATGGGGTGTCATGTTGACGTTGTATAAGAAATTGGCGAGGACTGATTTGGAGTATTGTGTGCAATTTTGGTCACCTACCTACAGGAAAGATGTAAATAAGGTTGAAAGAATACGGAGAAAATTTACAGGGATGTTGCCGGGTCTACGGAAAGATTGAATAGGTTAGGACTTTATTCCTTAGCATGTGGGAAGACTGAGATTTGATAGAGGTATACAAAATTCTGAGGGGTATAGACAGGGCAAATACAAGGTTTATTCCCACTGAGGTCAGGTGGGACTATAACCAGAGGTCATGGGTTAAGGGTGAGACAGCTTAAATGGTTTAGCACTCACTAGATGGGCCAAAGGGCCTGTTTCTGTGCTGTACTTTTCTATATTTCTATTTCATGTACTGCTCAAGTCTCCTTCAGCCTCCTCTGTCCATCCTCTTCAATCTTCCCGCATTACCTATACAGTAGGAAACTCCTTCTGCACCCTCTCTCCAGGTCAGTTGTGCATCTTTCTCAGGCTGTGTCCCCACGAGCATTCTACAGTTCCCTGTGAAGAAGGGTCTCGATGCAAAACATCGGCCGTTTATTCATTTCCATAGATGCTGCCTGACCTGCTGAGTTCCTCCAGCATTTTGTGTGTGTTGTTCTGGATTTCCGGCATCGGCAGGATCCCTGATGTATTCGTCTCCTTATGTTCCCTATCTCAGCTGACAAAGGAAGGTATCTCTGTCTGACCGTGGGGAGAACAGGGCAGGTCGACTCGCTGGAGAACTCCGCCAGCGGGCTAGCACAGGTAGGGTGAGGAATTGGCCTGGGAGAGACAGGTGAGCGGGTTGAGGGGAGGTTGGGGTGCTGGTGACCTCAGGCGGGGGAAAAGGTGTTGGGGGTGCAGTGGAAAGCTGTGGGGATTTGCCATGGGGGCGCTCTGGGTCCGTGCAGAATGGATGTGTCTGTTCAGAAATGCTGAACAGGATCAGGCTCGTTATCTCTGACGTGTGACATGAGATTTGTTTGGTAGCTTTTGCTCGGATGCACCGGGACATCATCAGTGATGTAACCTGGGTCATCGGGTGTTTCGGGTCTTTCAATATCGGGCTGGCAACCCAGACAGGGTTGATCAGTCGCCGGCTTGCGTCCGATCACGGGTCACACCGGCTGATTCACGGCCACCTGGAGGCTCACTCAACAGCCTCTGTGACGGTCCTGAGGGCTCTTTTCTTTGCAGCCCCCACAATGCCAGGGAGAGAGTAGGTTCTGTACAGCGAGCAGCCAGCGAAACCTCTACTCCCCACCTGTATAGGTTCACATCATGCCCTTCATCTCTGTCTCTGGCACTGCTCTACCAACTCCTGGTATCTGGCTTTCTTACGCTCAAAGGTCTCCTCAATCCAGCAGTGCATTAAAGAATTGCTATAAGCTACAACATGAAAAAACAGTAAATAGCGAGGTAGTGTCCATGGGGTCTTTGAATCGGAGGGCAGAGGGGAAGAAGCTGTCCTCAAATGCTGAGTATGGGTCTCAGGCTCTTGTACCTCCTCCTTGACGATAGCAATGAGAAGAGGGCACAGGGTCCCAGATCGATGCCACCCTCTTCAAGATGTTCTTGATGATGGGGAGGGCTGTGCCCATGAGGGAGCTGGCTGAATCTACAGCCCTCCGCAGCTTTTCCCGTGGAGCCTCCGTATCAGGCTGTGAGGCAACCGATTAGGATGCTCTCCACTCGACAGACAGCAGTTACCTGGAGCTGAAAGGGTTAACCATGTGTGTCTGCTCTCGGGGGGGGGGGGGGGGGGGGGGGGGGGGCTGCTGAGTGAACGTTTAGTTTCCAGCTGTTTTGAAAGGACAATTCACTGCGTAATTACCACATCGCCCCACAGGAACATCTCCCAGTTCAGAACTCAACTCCAAGAGTTTTTGAGACATTTGGCTCAAAGCCAGATTAGAAATATGATAAAAATCATCCATTCTTTTCCTTCATTTTTGTTAGTATAGTAATTTGCTGAGTAAGTTGAGACCATTCAGCCCATCTCAGTCTTCCTGTGCTAGCCACCTAGCATTAATGGCTGTGGTTTGTGAAGTACTAATTTGGCATTTTATTTATTTTTTTGTTTTTATTTAGAGATACAGCATGGTAACAGGCCCTTCAGGCCCAGATAGCCTGTGCATTTTTCCTGGGCTCTCCAGTTTCCTCCCACATACCAAGGGGTAGATCCAGGGGGTTGGTAGTAGGGAGCTTGGGAATGGGGAACATTCGAAGAGGGAGGGATTGCTTTGTGAGACAGCATGGACTTGATGGGCCCAGTGACCTCATTCTGCGCTGGTGTTCTGCTGAAAATGGGGGATTTCAATATGCAGGTAGGTTGGGGAAAATCAGGTTGGTGCTGGAACCCAAGAAGGGGAACTTGCAGAATGCCTCTGAGATGGCTTTTTAGAACAGCTTATGTTTGAGCCCACTAGGGGAATGGCTGTAGTGTAATGTGAACTAGATTTGATGAGGGAGCTTAAGGTAAAGGAACCCTTAGGATCATAATATTGATACGAGAGGAATAATACATCAGCCATGATGGCAGACTAGACTGGATGGCCTAAATGGTCTAATTCTGCTTCTATGTCTTATGACAGGGGTTCCCAACCTTGGGGGGGGGTGAGGTGTCCGTGGACCGCTTGGTTAATGGTAAGGCTCCATGCCATGCAGAAGGCTGGGAACCCCTGTCTTATCGTCTTAATGTGGTGGGCCTGCTGTGTTGGCACCGGAAATTGTGGTGATAGGTTTGGGCTGTCCCCAGCAAGTCCTTGAGTGACACACACACACACACACACACAAAATGCTGGAGGAACACAGAAGGTCAGGGAACATCTGTGGAGAGGAATAACTTGGGTTGTATTGGTTGATGACGCAAAGAATGCACTTCACTGCTCGTTTCGATGTCCGTGTGACAACTGAATATGAATGTGAAGATCTGACGTAGACTACCCCGTCATCAGGTGAACCGAGGAGATGACTATCTTGAGGGCGTGCTGACTGCCGTGAGTTCGGAGTGGGACTTGGCCGTGAAGGAGAGGGCAAATCTCCAAGGCAAGCTGGAGAGCCTGGAGCAGCTGGTGAAGGTGAGTTGCAGGGTCAGGAGCCCTGGGTCATGGGTGTGTGCTGCGACCCTTTTGCAGCCCTGTAGAGACTCTAATTCACAGGAGCAAAATTAGGCCGTTCTACCCATCGAGTCCTCTGCTATTCCATCACGGCTGATTTATTATTATTGTATATTTTGGTCACTGGCTCCTGAGGAATCCTTTACCTTAAGCTTCCTAATCAAATCTGGTTCACACCTCTGTAGACACCCTGACTAACCAAGAACTTATCAACTTCTGCTTTAAATATGACCGATGACTTGGCCTCCACAGTGGTCCGTGGCAATGAATTCCACAGATTCACCACTCTCCGGCTGAAAAAATTCCTCCTCATCTCTATTCTGTGTCTGATCCCTTTGGTCCCAGACACACCCACTGTAAGGAACATCCATTCTATCAATATTCAATACGTTTCAATGAGCTCCCCCCACCCAAACTCCATCAGGCACAGGCCCAGACCCATCAAGCGGTCCTCGTACATTAACCCTTTCATTCCCAAAATCTGTTGGAATGGGATGAAGCAGTTCAGGGATGAGAGAGATTGGACTTGCTGGGTCTGTTCGAAGGACCTGGGTGAGGTGTACAGAACTATGATGGGCAAGAATTGGGTTGACAGTGAGGAATCTTTTCCCCTTCAGGGATGTGTCTGAGACCAGGAGGCATAGGTTTAGGTTAGGGGGTATAAGAGATATAAGGAAAACTATTTTCAACCAAAGGATGGCAAACAATCTTCTGGAGAATCTTATTGGGGGAACTTATATCTTATATGATTTTTAAAACTTTTATTCAGAAATGTAGCTCGGAGCAGGCCCTTCAAATGAGCTGCACCACCTGACAACTGAACTATTTAACCTGAGGCTAATTCATTCAATCATTACGTGCCGTGTCGTATGACATGGCGATCGTGGTCTTTCCATGTCCATGATTGTTCTTGGCAAATTTTCTACAGGAGTGGTTTGCCATTGCCTTCTTCCGGGCAGTGTCTTTACAATATGGGTGACCCCAGTCGTTATCAATACTCTTCAGAGATTGTCTGCCTGGCGTCAGTGGTGACATAACCAGGACTTGTGATCTGCACCGGCGGCTCATTCGACCATCCACCACCTGCTCCCATGGCTTCACATGACCCTGATCGGTGGGGGGGGTGGGCTGAGCGAGTGCTCCACCTTGCCCAAGGGTGACCTGCAGGCTAGTGGAGGGGTGTGTCTCCTTCGGTAGAGACTTATCTCCACCCCCTGTAATAGCCTAGTCACAGGACAATTCACAATGACCTTTGGACTGTGGGAGGAAACCCACAAGGACATGGGAAGGAACGTACAAACTTTCTTACAGAGGACGCCAGAAATGAACTGTGAACTCCGATGCCCTGAGCTGTTGAAGCATTGCACTCACCGATGTTCTACCGTGGTGACCCTCGTGGAGGAACTTAATGGGTCGAGCAACGTCTGTAGGGGAGGAGCTGTGGATGCTTTGGGTTAAAACCAAGACTAGATGGAAGTGTGCGGGTTGGCGACCGTCCTGGGGCAGATCCGCACCATCCCTGGGATTGTTCAGTTTATTGTCATTCAGCTGGACCGTCAAATGACACAGCGATCCTCTGGACCAAGGTGCAAAACAATATTTCCTTGTGCAACTGGATCCTCAATTTCCTTGTCTGCTGACTCCCGTCAGTTCGGATGGGCAACGACATCTCCATCAGCGCAGGTGCACCACGGGGATGTCCGCTTGGCCTCTGCTCTACTCACTTTACATTTATGACTCCGAGGCTAACCACACCTCCAATGCCATATTCCATTTTGCTGATGACGCCACTGTTCTTGGCCGAATCAAAGGTGGTGATGGATCAGCACACAGGAGGGAGATTGAAAATCTGGCTGAGTGGTGTCGTAACAACCACTCACTCAATGTCGGTAAGACCGCAGAGCTAATTATTGACTTCAGAAGGAGAAGGCCTAAGGTCCATGAGCCAGTCTTCATGGGGGATCAGAGGTGGAGAGGGTCAGCAATGTTATTATTTTGGAGGCCCTGTCCTGGGCCCAGTGTGTAAGTGCAATTACAAAGAAAGATCAGCAGCACCTCTACTTCCTTAGGAGTCTGCAAGTATTTGACATGACATCCAAACTTTGACCTTCTTCTATAGATGTGTGGTCGAGAGTATATTGACTGACCGTATCACAGCCTGGTATCGAAACCCCAGTGCCCGTGAACGGAAAATCCTACAGAAAGTAGTAATACAGCCCAGTGCATCGTGGGTAAAGCCCTCCCAACATTGAGCACATCTACATGAAATGCCATCGCAGGAAATCAGCATTGATCATCAGAGATCCCCACCACCCTGGACGTGCTCCCTTCTCACTGCTGCCATCAGGAAGGAGGTATAGGAGCCTCAGGATCAACACCTCCAGCTTCAGGAACAGTTATTCCCCCTCAAACATCAGGCTCTTGAACCAAAGGGGATAACTTCACTCAATTTCACTTGCCCCATCACTGAAATGTTCCCACAACCCATGGACTCAGGTTCAAGGACTCTTCATCTCATGTTCCCGATATTTATTGCTTATTTATTTATTATTATTATTTCTTTCATTTCATTTTGCCCAGCTTGTTGTCTTTTGCACACTGGCTGAACACCCAAGTTGGGCGGCCTTTCACTGATTTGTTATGGTTGTTATTCTGTCTTAGATTTATTGAGTTTGCCCACAAGCAAATGACATACATGTACGTCGATAATAAATTCATTTTGAACTATGAACTTTGAACAACACAGTACGTATAACTCACACATAAAACACAAAAGTAACATGACTACAGAGAAGTTAACAAATAATAAATTGCATTTACAATACAAGTTTAAAAAGTAAACAGTTTAACACCTCTGGTGCTTCGTACATGATTAGAGCAGGGAGTTCGTTAGTCTCACGGCCTGGGGGAAGAAGCTGTTTCCAATCCTAACAGTCCTTGTCCTAATGCCACAGTACCTCCTGCCTGATGGTGGGGGGGTCAAAGAGATTGTTGGATGGATGAGAGGGAGCCCTGACAATGCCAAGGGCCCTGAGTACGCAGCGCTCCTGGAAAATATCTGTAATGGGTGGAAGAGAGGCTCTGACGACCCCCTCAGCAGTCCTCGTAAAGCTCTGCAGGGACTTGCGGTCAGTGGTCCTGCGGCCCTGGTACCAGAAGGCGGTGTTTGGTGGGATTGGTGGTCGGGGAGGTGGGCCTGGCTGTCACTGATGCCCCGTCCATCTCTTACAGCATATGAGAGAAGCGGCCGGCCGGAGACAGCATTTGGAGCTGGAGTATGTGGAGGCTCTGGGCACCCTCAGGACAAAGCAGCAGGAGATCAGGGAGCTGCAGAAGGTGAGGGGGGGGCAACAGAAAGGCTGCTCGGCACCCATGGGTGCTCCTCCCTGGGGGGGGGCCTTCTCCTCGGGGAATGAGGGGACAGAATGCTTCCCTCAGCCTTGTCTGATTCTGGGAAATCTCCAATATACACCACAGCATTAGGGATGCAGACAGTCCCTACACCCCTCCCCGTCCCTGTAAACCCCTCTGACCCCTACACCCCTCCCCGTCCCAGTAACCCCCTCCACCCCTACACACCTCCCCGTCTCTGTACACCCCTCCCCTTCCCAGTAACCCCCTCCACCCCTACACCCCTTCCAGTCTCTGTACACCCCTCCCCTTCCCAGTAACCCCCTCCACCCCTACACCCCTTCCAGTCTCTGTACACCCCTCCCCTTCCCTGTAACCCCCTCCACCCCTACACCCCTTCCAGTCTCTGTACACCCCTCCCCGTCCCAGTAACCCCCTCCACCCCTACACACCTCCCCGTCTCTGTACACCCCTCCCCTTCCCAGTAACCCCCTCCACCCCTACACCCCTTCCAGTCTCTGTACACCCCTCCCCTTCCCAGTAACCCCCTCCACCCCTACACCCCTTCCAGTCTCTGTACACCCCTCCCCTTCCCTGTAACCCCCTCCATCCTCTACAATATACACCACAGCATTAGGGATGCAGACAGTCCCTACACCCCTCCCCGTCTCTGTACACCCTAAAATCCCATACACCCCTCCCCTTCCCAGTAACCCCCTCCACCCCTACACACCTCCCCGTCTCTGTACACCCCTCCCCTTCCCAGTAACCCCCTCCACCCCTACACCCCTTCCAGTCTCTGTACACCCCTCCCCTTCCCTGTAACCCCCTCCACCCCTCCACCCCTTCCAGTCTCTGCACATCCCTCCCCTTCCCAGTAAACCCCTCCACCCCTTCCAGACTCTGTACACCCCTCCCCTTCCCTGTAACCCCCTCCATCCTCTCCAATATACACCACAGCATTAGGGATGCAGACAGTCCCTACACACCTCCCCGTCTCTGTACACCCTAAAATCCCATACACCCCTCCCCGTCCCTGTAAACCCCTCTGACCCCTACGCCCCTCCCAGTCTCTGTACACCCCTCCCCTTCCCAGTAACCCCCTCCACCCCTACACCCCTTCCAGTCTCTGCACACCCCTCCCCTTCCCTGTAACCCCCTCCATCCTCTCCAATATACACCACAGCATTAGGGATGCAGACAGTCCCTACACCCCTCCCCGTCTCTGTACACCCTAAAATCCCTACACCCCTCCCCGTCTCTGTACACCCTAAAATCCCATACACCCCTCCCCTTCCCAGTAACCCCCTCCACCCCTACACACCTCCCCGTCTCTGTACACCCCTCCCCTTCCCAGTAACCCCCTCCACCCCTACACCCCTTCCAGTCTCTGTACACCCCTCCCCTTCCCTGTAACCCCCTCCACCCCTACACACCTCCCCGTCTCTGTACACCCCTCCCCTTCCCTGTAAACCCCTCCACCCCTCCACCCCTTCCAGTCTCTGCACATCCCTCCCCTTCCCAGTAAACCCCTCCACCCCTTCCAGACTCTGTACACCCCTCCCCTTCCCTGTAACCCCCTCCATCCTCTCCAATATACACCACAGCATTAGGGATGCAGACAGTCCCTACACACCTCCCCGTCTCTGTACACCCTAAAATCCCATACACCCCTCCCCGTCCCTGTAAACCCCTCTGACCCCTACGCCCCTCCCAGTCTCTGTACACCCCTCCCCTTCCCAGTAACCCCCTCCACCCCTACACCCCTTCCAGTCTCTGCACACCCCTCCCCTTCCCTGTAACCCCCTCCATCCTCTCCAATATACACCACAGCATTAGGGATGCAGACAGTCCCTACACCCCTCCCCGTCTCTGTACACCCTAAAATCCCATACAGCCCTCCCCGTCTCTGTACACCCTAAAATCCCATACACCCCTCCCCATCCCTGTAAACCCCTCTGACCCCTACGCCCCTCCCCGTCCCTGTAAACCCCTCTGACCCCTATGCCCCTCCCCTTCCCAGTAACCCCCTCCATCCCCTACACCCCTCCCCATCACTGTAACACCCTCTGCCCTCCGGTCTCTACACCCTTCCCGGACTCTGATGAGGAAGGGTTGTAGAGGATGGGGGAGCTGAATTGTCCTCTAGATCGATGTGCGGGGGGATGTTTATTGAGAGACCATGGAGGGGTCCTGCTGTAGCACAGGGGTTGTCCAAACACTGACGTGTACTGAAATGCCATTTTCTCAACTGTTCTGCTTCAGGCTCAGGTAGAAGTGAAGAGAGAGCATGAGGGGGCCGTGCAGTTGTTAGAGGTGAGTGCAAGTCGGGTTTCGCTGGCGTGTTGTCGAGATTTCTGGCTCTGACCTCACATCTGCACAGCCGTGCCCTTCCCAAGTGTGTCACCGCGAAGTGACCCTGCTGGGGGGACCAGCCCCTCTGTGAGACCCCTCACCCCCCAGGATCATTCCCCCTGTGAGACCCCTCACTCCCCAGGATCATCCCCCCTGTGAAACCCCTCACTTCCCAGGATCATCCCCTCTGTGAGACCCCTCACTCCCCCAGGATCATCCCCTCTGTGAGACCCCCTCAACCCCCAGGATCATCCCCCCTGTGAGACCCCTCACCCCCCCAGGATTATCCCCTCTGTGAGACCCCTCACCCCCCCCCAGGATTATCCCCTGGGTGGGACCCCTCACCCCCCCAGGATTATCCCCTCTGTGAGACCCCTCACCCCCCAGGATCATTCCCTCTGTGAGACCCCTCACTCCCCAGGATCATCCCCCCATGTGAGACCCCTCACTCCCCCAGGATCATCCTCCCTGTGAGACTCCTCACCCCCCCCCCCAGGATCATCCCCCCTGTGAGACCCCAAATCCCCCAGGATTATCCCCTCTGTGAGACCCCTCACCCCCCAGGATCATTCCCCATGTGAGACCCCTCACTCCCCCAGGATCATCCCCTCTGTGAGACCCCCTCAACCCCCAGGATCATCCCCCCTGTGAGACCCCTCACCCCCCCAGGATTATCCCCTCTGTGAGACCCCTCACCCCCCAGGATTATCCCCTCTGTGAGACCCCTCAACCCCCAGGATCATCCCCCCTGTGAGACCCCTCACTTCCCAGGATCATCCCCCCTGTGAGACCCCTCACTCCCCCAGGATCATCCCCCCTGTGAGACCCCTCACCCCCCCAGGATCATCCCCTATGTGAGACCCCCTCACCCCCCAGGATCATCCCCTCTGTGAGACCCCTCACCCCCCAGGATCATCCCCCCTGTGAGACCCCTCACTCCCCCAGGATCATCCCCCCTGTGAGACCCCTCACTTCCCAGGATCATCCCCCCTGTGAGACCCCTCACTCCCCCAGGATCATCCCCCCTGTGAGACCCCTCACCCCCCCAGGATTATCCCCTCTGTGAGACCCCCTCACCCCCCAGGATCATCCCCCCTGTGAGACCCCTCACCCCCCAGGATCATCCCCTCTGTGAGACCCCCTCACCCCCCAGGATCATCCCCCCTGTGAGACCCCTCACCCCCCAGGATCATCCCCCCTGTGAGACCCCTCACCCCCCAGGATTATCCCCCTGTGAGACCCCTCACCCCCCCAGGATTATCCCCCCTGTGAGACCCCTCCCCCCAGGATTATCCCCTCTGTGAGACCCCTCACCCCCCAGGATTATCCCCTCTGTGAGACCCCCTCAACCCCCAGGATCATCCCCTCTGTGAGACCCCTCACCACCCCCAGGATTATCCCCTGGGTGGTACCCCTCACCCCCCCAGGATCATCCCCTCTGTGAGACCCCTCACCCCCCCAGGATTATCCCCTCTGTGAGACCCCTCACCCCCCCAGGATTATCCCCTCTGTGAGACCCCTCACCACCCCCAGGATTATCCCCTGGGTGGTACCCCTCACCCCCCCAGGATCATCCCCTCTGTGAGACCCCCTCACCCCCCAGGATTATCCCCTCTGTGAGACCCCTCACCCCCCAGGATCATCCCCCCTGTGAGACCCCTCACTTCCCAGGATCATCCCCCCTGTGAGACTCCTCACCCCCCAGGATCATCCCCCCTGTGAGACCCCTCACTCCCCCAGGATCATCCCCTCTGTGAGACTCCTCACCCCCCCCAGGATTATCCCCTCTGTGAGACCCCCTCACCCCCCAGGATCATCCCCCCTGTGAGACCCCTCACCCCCCCCAGGATCATCCCCTCTGTGAGACCCCCTCACCCCCCAGGATTATCCCCTCTGTGAGACCCCCTCACCCCCCAGGATCATCCCCTCTGTGAGACCCCTCACCCCCCCAGGATTATCCCCTCTGTGAGACCCCTCACTCCCCCAGGATCATCCCCTCTGTGAGACCCCTCACCCCCCCAGGATTATCCCCTCTGTGAGACCCCCTCAACCCCCAGGATCATCCCCCCTGTGAGACCCCTCACCCCCCCAGGATTATCCCCTCTGTGAGACCCCTCACCCCCCCCAGGATTATCCCCTGGGTGGGACCCCTCACCCCCCCAGGATCATCCCCTCTGTGAGACCCCTCACCCCCCAGGATCATCCCCCCTGTGAGACCCCTCACTTCCCAGGATCATCCCGCCTGTGAGACTCCTCACCCCCCAGGATCATCCCCCCTGTGAGACCCCTCACTCCCCCAGGATCATCCCCTCTGTGAGACTCCTCACCCCCCCCAGGATCATCCCCCCTGTGGGACCCCTCACCCCCCAGGATCATCCCCTCTGTGAGACCCCTCACCCCTCCAGGATTATCCCCCCTGTGAGACCCCTCACCCCCCAGGATTATCCCCCCTGTGAGACCCCTCACCCCCCCCAGGATTATCCCCCCTGTGAGACCACTCACCCCCCCAGGATTATCCCCTCTGTGAGACCCCTCACTCCCCCAGGATCATCCCCTCTGTGAGACCCCTCACCCCCCCAGGATTATCCCCTCTGTGAGACCCCCTCAACCCCCAGGATCATCCCCCCTGTGAGACCCCTCACCCCCCCAGGATTATCCCCTCTGTGAGACCCCTCACCCCCCCCCAGGATTATCCCCTGGGTGGGACCCCTCACCCCCCCAGGATCATCCCCTCTGTGAGACCCCCTCACCCCCCAGGATTATCCCCTCTGTGAGACCCCACCCCCCAGGATCATCCCCCCTGTGAGACCCCTCACTTCCCAGGATCATCCCCCCTGTGAGACTCCTCACCCCCCAGGATCATCCCCCCTGTGAGACCCCTCACTCCCCCAGGATCATCCCCTCTGTGAGACTCCTCACCCCCCCCAGGATCATCCCCCCTGTGAGACCCCTCACTCCCCCAGGATCATCCCCTCTGTGAGACTCCTCACCCCCCCCCAGGATCATCCCCCCTGTGAGACCCCTCACTCCCCCAGGATCATCCCCTCTGTGAGACTCCTCACCCCCCCCCAGGATCATCCCCCCTGTGAGACCCCTCACTCCCCCAGGATCATCCCCTCTGTGAGACTCCTCACCCCCCCCAGGATTATCCCCTCTGTGAGACCCCCTCACCCCCCAGGATCATCCCCTCTGTGAGACCCCTCACCCCCCCAGGATTATCCCCTCTGTGAGACCCCCTCACCCCCCAGGATCATCCCCTCTGTGAGATCCCCTCACCCCCCAGGATTATCCCCTCTGTGGGACCCCTCACCCCCCAGGATCATCCCCTCTGTGAGACCCCTCACCCCTCCAGGATTATCCCCCCTGTGAGACCCCTCACCCCCCAGGATTATCCCCTCTGTGAGACCCCTCACCCCCCAGGATTATCCCCCCTGTGAGACCCCTCACCCCCCCAGGATCATCCCCTCTGTGAGACCCCTCACTCCCCCCAGGATCAACCCCTCTGTGAGACCCCCTCACCCCCCAGGATCATCCCCCCTGTGAGACACCTCACCCCCCCCAGGATTATCCCCTCTGTGAGACCCCTCACCCCCCAGGATCATCCCCTGTGCGACCCCTCACCCCCCCCAGGATTATCCCCTCTGTGAGACCCCTCACCATTCAGGAATGTCAGCTTCATCAGACAATCCCCCCACCATGAGACCCCTTCATGGGACCCTGACCCCATTCTATTTCCTGCCGCTCTCTCCTGATTCATGTTTTCAGTCCCCGCAGTTTTCGGTTCCTCAGAGATGTCCCTCCAGTTCTGTTCATTCCCGTTCCTCCTCCACTGCCCTGGCCCTGTGCTCCAGAATTCCCTGCCTTCCTTCCGGACGGTTCCTGAACCGGTCCATCTCCGACTGAGCACTGTTTGACAGCCTGGGGCCTGGTCGGTCTCCAGGGTCGCTGATGTGAAAACTTCGGGCTGCCTTCCAGAGTTAAAGGTGCTGCCTTAAATGCCAGCACCACCCTGTCCCATCTACAAACTCCAAAAGCTTGGTCCAGAGGTCTCCACGGTCTGATTCAGGTTGGAGGATTCTCACACAAAACACTGGAGAAGCTCAGCAGCACACACAGCCTCCATGGAAAAGAGTAAAAAGTCAACGTGAGCTGAGACTGGAAAGCCAGGGTAAGAGGGTGAGGGGAGGGGAGGAAGAAGTACAAGGAGGTAGGTGATAGGTGAAACCAGGAGGGGAGGGGTGAAGTAAAGAGCTGGGAAATCGATTGCTTAAAGAGATAAAGGACCAGAGAAGGGGGAATCTGAGAGGAGAGGACAGAAGGCCATGGAGGAGGAGGACCGGAGGGAGGTGATGATGGGCAGATAAGGAGTGAAATGGGAATGGGGAATGGTGAAGGGGCTGGGCATAACTGGAAGTTTGAGAAACCGCTGTTCATGCCATCAGGTTGGAGGCTACCCAGCCAGAATGTAAAGTATTTCTCCTCCAACCTCCTGGCGGCAGTCGAGGAGGCTGTGGACTGACACGTCGGAATGGGAAGTAGAACTGAAATGGGTGGCCAGCAGGAGATCCCGCATTTCCTTGTGGCGCTCAGCAAAGCCGCCTCCAACACTCGACTGTTTATTCCTCTCCGTAGACGCTGCCCGACCTGCTGAGTTCCTCCTGCATTCTGCGTGTGGATTTCCAGCATCTGCAGATTTTCTCATAAATGTAAGGATTAGTTTTTCTTGTCACGTACATGGAAACATCCAGTGAATAGTGTCGATTGTGCCAAAGACGGAGTGTGCCAGGTGCATCTCCAAAGTGTCATCATGCTTCCAGTCCCCACGCATCCTGTCCACCACTTGCTAACCCGAACCCACGTGATTTTGGAGTGTGAGAGGAAACCCAGGCGGCCATGGGCGAACGCACAAACTGCTTACAGAGCGGCGGGAATTGAACCCCGAATGGCGATCGCTACCTTGAGACGGCATGGCAGCGTAGTGGCCAGCACAACGCTTTACAGTACAGGCGACCCCGGGTTCAATTCCTGCCACTGCCTCCGAGGAGTTTGTTCGTTCTCTCCGTGACCACGTGGGTTTCCTCCGGGTGCTCTGGTTTCCTCCCACAGTCCAAAGACGTACCAGTTAGAAGGTAAACTGGTCATTGTAACTTGTCCCCGGTTAGGCTAGTTGCCAGGTGGTGCTGCTCGAAGGGCCGGGGGGGGGGGGCCTATTTTGTGCCGTTTCTTAAGAAATAAATTTTTTAAATGGTTGTGTAAACTCCATGGGCTGAACGGCTCGATTCTGCTCCATTGCCTTATGGTCTCACAGTAAAGGGGTTGTGCTAACTGTGCTGCCCCTGTGGTCACCAGTGGCTAACGCTGGGGCTCCGTAGTCCAAATGACCACTCAAGTAAGTGGATCATTTTCCTTCCACATGGCTGGAATTATTTTAGTTTATTTTGTTTTAAGATACAGCACGGAACAGGCCCTACGACTGCACTGCCTGCAGCCCCCGATTTAATCCTAATCTAATCAGGAGACAGTGTATAATGACCAATTGACCTACTAACCGCTGTGTCTTCAGACTGTGGGAGAGAACCGGAGAAAGCCACAGGCTCCACGGCAGAACGTACAAACTCCGCCACTCCGAGCTGTAATAGCGTCACGCTATTGGCGGATTTGAGCTCTCGAGGGCGGTTGTGCGGGGATGCAAAGTGCAGGGAGGTTAGCTGAAGCTATGACTGTCACTGATGGGATCTGATTGGACTCCGAGATTTTTCCCTGCCTGATCTACCTTTCTCTTCACTTCATTAGAAAGTCCGCAAGGGAGGAGAGTGAGGCCGGACCAGATCCTATCCCATCAGTGTCCAGCCAGGATGGTCAGGTAAACACAGGACTCCAGACACACTCCTGGCTATGGTAGTGCATGGGATGGCCAGGACTGTATGTCAGAGCAGCAGGGCTGCACGCAAACGGGGATGTGCAGGGCAAGCAGGGGTAGCAATGGGGCATCTTGCAGCCGCGAGTGAGCAACGTGGACGGGAGTGACTAGGAGTGAGCAACGTGGAAGGGAGTGACTGGGTGTGAGTGACGTGGAAGGGAGTGACTGGGTGTGAGCGATGTGGAAGGGGGTGTCCAGGAGTGAGTGATGTGGACGAGCGTGACCGGGAGTGAGCAACGTGGACAGGAGTGACCGGGAGTGAGTGATGTGGACGAGCGTGACCGGGAGTGAGCGACATGGACAGGAGTGACCGGGAGTGAGTGACGAGGACGAGCGTGACCAGGAGTGAGTGACATGGACGGGTGTGACCAGGAGTGAGTGACATGGACGGGTGTGACTAGGAGTGAGTGACGTGGACAGGAGTGACTAGGAGTGAACGATGTGGACGGGAGTGACTGAGAGTGAACGATGTGGACGGGAGTGACTAGGAGTGAACGATGTGCACGGGAGTGACTGAGAGTGAGTGATGTGGACGGGAGTGACTGAGAGTGAACGATGTGGATGGGAGTGACTGAGAGTGAACGATGTGGACGGGAGTGAGTGAGCGACGTGGACGGGAGTGACTGAGAGTGAGTGATGTGGACGGGAGTGACTGAGAGTGAACGATGTGGACTGGAGTGACTGAGAGTGAACGATGTGGACGGGAGTGACTGAGAGTGAGTGATGTGGACGGGAGTGACTAGGAGTGAGCGATGTGGACGGGAGTGACTGAGAGTGAGTGATGTGGACGGGAGTGAGCAATGTGGATGGGTGTGACTGAGAGTGAGTGATGTGGACAGGAGTGAGTGATGTGGACGGGAGTGACTGAGAGTGAGTGATGTGGATGGGTGTGACTAGGAGTGAGCGATGTGGACGGGAGTGACTGAGAGTGAGTGATGTGGATGGGAGTGACTAGGAGTGAGCGATGTGGACGGGAGTGACTGAGAGTGAGTGACGTGGACGGGAGTGAGCGACGTGGACAGGAGTGACTGAGAGTGAGTGACGTGGACGGGAGTGAGCGATGTGGATGGGTGTGACTAGGAGTGAGCGATGTGGACGGGAGTGACTGAGAGTGAGTGATGTGGACGGGAGTGACTGAGAGTGAACGATGTGGACGGGAGTGACTGAGAGTGAACGATGTGGACGGGAGTGACTAGGAGTGAACGATGTGCACGGGAGTGACTGAGAGTGAGTGATGTGGACGGGAGTGACTGAGAGTGAACGATGTGGATGGGAGTGACTGAGAGTGAACGATGTGGACGGGAGTGAGTGAGCGACGTGGACGGGAGTGACTGAGAGTGAGTGATGTGGACGGGAGTGACTGAGAGTGAACGATGTGGACTGGAGTGACTGAGAGTGAACGATGTGGACGGGAGTGACTGAGAGTGAGTGATGTGGACGGGAGTGAGCAATGTGGATGGGTGTGACTGAGAGTGAGTGATGTGGACAGGAGTGAGTGATGTGGACGGGAGTGACTGAGAGTGAGTGATGTGGATGGGTGTGACTAGGAGTGAGCGATGTGGACGGGAGTGACTGAGAGTGAGTGATGTGGATGGGAGTGACTAGGAGTGAGCGATGTGGACGGGAGTGACTGAGAGTGAGTGACGTGGACGGGAGTGAGCGACGTGGACAGGAGTGACTGAGAGTGAGTGACGTGGACGGGAGTGAGCGATGTGGATGGGTGTGACTAGGAGTGAGCGATGTGGACGGGAGTGACTGAGAGTGAGTGATGTGGACGGGAGTGACTGAGAGTGAACGATGTGGACGGGAGTGACTAGGAGTGAGCGATGTGGACGGGAGTGACTAGGAGTGAGCGATGTGGACGGGAGTGACTGAGAGTGAGCGATGTGGACGGGAGTGACTGAGAGTGAACGATGTGGACGGGAGTGACTGAGAGTGAACGATGTGGACGGGAGTGACTGAGAGTGAGCGATGTGGACGGGAGTGAGTGATGTGGATGGGAGTGACTAGGAGTGAGCGATGTGGACGGGAGTGACTGAGAGTGAGCGATGTGGACGGGAGTGACTAGGAGTGAGCGATGTGGACGGGAGTGACTGAGAGTGAGTGACGTGGACGGGAGTGAGCGACGTGGACAGGAGTGACTGAGAGTGAGTGACGTGGACGGGAGTGAGCGATGTGGACGGGAGTGAGCGATGTGGACGGGAGTGAGCGATGTGGACGGGAGTGACTAGGAGTGAGCGATGTGGACGGGAGTGACTGAGAGTGAGCGATGTGGACGGGAGTGACTGAGAGTGAGTGATGTGGACGGGAGTGACTAGGAGTGAGCGATGTGGACGGGAGTGAGCGATGTGGACGGGAGTGAGCGATGTGGACGGGAGTGAGCGATGTGAACGGGAGTGACTAGGAGTGAGCGATGTGGACGGGAGTGACTGAGAGTGAGCGATGTGGACGGGAGTGACTGAGAGTGAGTGATGTGGACGGGAGTGACTGAGAGTGAGCGATGTGGACGGGAGTGACTGAGAGTGAGTGATGTGGACGGGAGTGACTGAGAGTGAGTGATGTGGACGGGAGTGACTAGGAGTGAGCGATGTGGACGGGAGTGACTAGGAGTGAGTGATGTGGACGGGAGTGACTAGGAGTGAGTGATGTGGACGGGAGTGACTGAGAGTGAGTGATGTGGACGGGAGTGACTGAGAGTGAGTGATGTGGACGGGAGTGACTGAGAGTGAGCGATGTGGACGGGAGTGACTGAGAGTGAACGATGTGGACGGGAGTGACTAGGAGTGAGTGATGTGGACGGGAGTGACTAGGAGTGAGCGATGTGGACGGGAGTGACTGAGAGTGAGCGATGTGGACGGGAGTGACTGAGAGTGAGTGATGTGGACGGGAGTGACTGAGAGTGAGTGATGTGGACGGGAGTGACTAGGAGTGAGCGATGTGGACGGGAGTGAGCGATGTGGACGGGAGTGAGCGACGTGGACAGGAGTGACTGAGAGTGAGTGACGTGGACGGGAGTGAGCGATGTGGACGGGAGTGACTGAGAGTGAGTGATGTGGACGGGAGTGACTGAGAGTGAGTGATGTGGACGGGAGTGACTAGGAGTGAGTGATGTGGACGGGAGTGACTAGGAGTGAGCGATGTGGACGGGAGTGAGCGACGTGGACAGGAGTGACTGAGAGTGAGTGACGTGGACGGGAGTGAGCGATGTGGACGGGAGTGACTGAGAGTGAGTGATGTGGACGGGAGTGACTGAGAGTGAGTGATGTGGACGGGAGTGACTAGGAGTGAGCGATGTGGACGGGAGTGACTGAGAGTGAGCGATGTGGACAGGAGTGACTGAGAGTGAGTGATGTGGATGGGTGTGACCAGGAGTGAGAGACATGGACGGGAGTGATTTGAATGGATGTGAGTGCATGTGCACTGTGCAGCCGTGTGTGAGTGATACAGATCGGTATGAGTGAATCAGACAGTTGTGAGTGGGTGGTTGATGCTGTCGGGTGTGAATGAATTGGACAGGTGTGGGTGAATCGGGCAGGTGTGAGCGGGTGTGGGCGAATCAGACAGGTGTGAGTGAATCGGGTGGGTGTGTCTGATGCAGAGGATTGTGGGAGATTTATAGGATCCACAGAGACTTGTTAGAAAGGGAATTTCTGGATTCAGAATTAACTCAGACGACAGAGGGTAGTACTGCTGCCAGCAATGACAAGTTTCTCTGTAGATCAGTGATATGAAACCAGATTCAGATTCTGGAGGGGACTTATTCTGGTTTGACGTCCGCAGACAGTGGTGTTCCACAGGGATCTCTGGTGCCGAGACCTCTGTTGGATGAAAATGTAGATGGGTGGGTCAGTAATGGTCAGCATGGTAGGGTAGCGGTTACTATGACACTTTACATCGGGGTTCAATTCCCACCGCTGTCTGTAATGGGTTTGTACGTTCTCCCCGTGACCGCGGGTTAGTTGTGGGGACTACGCTGGTGCCGGAACCATGGTGACGCTTGCGGGCTGTCCCCAGCACGTCCTCAGACTGTTCTGTTTGATGTACTTGTGACAAATAAAACTCATCTTTGAAATCCATCTTGAATCTAGTAAAATGGCAGACGATCGGTGCTCTTGTGGGTAGTGTAGGAGACTGGCAAAGATCAGTTGCAGATATGGGCGGGGAAATGGCAGGTGCAGTTTAATGCAGGCAAGCATGAGTTGTTGTACTTTGGGCAGTCAAATGTAACAGAAGAACGTACAGTGAAAGGCAGGACCCTTAAAACACCACTCCGCAACTTCCACCATCTTCATCGTGATCCTACCACCAAACACATCTTTACCTCTGCTTTCCACAGGGATTGCTGCCTCATTACCCCCCCCCCCCACTAATCTGCCTCCCAACATTCATCCCCGCAAGCAGCTTAAGTGCTACATCTGCCCCTACACTTCCTCCCTCACCTCCATGCAGGGCCCCAAACAGTCCTTCCAGGTGAGGCGACACTTCACCTGTGAGTCTGCTGGAGCTGACTGTCATGTCCGGTGCTCCCGATGCGGCCTCCTCTACAATGGACGACCGCCTCATGGAGCACCTCCACTCCTCCTGACAAAAGCCAAACATCGCAGTGGTGGCCAAACATTTCCATTACAATGCCTGTTCCCTTTCCGACATGTCGGTGCACGGCCTCCTCTTCTGCCACGATGAGGCCACCCTCAGGGTGGAGGAGCAACACCCCATATTCCATCTGGGGAGCCTCCAACCTGGTTTACTCCAACTTGGAGTAATTTTCCCCCTCCCCCTTCCCTCTTCTTCAATTCTTCATTCTAGCCTCTTACCTCTTCTTCTCATCTGCCTATCACCACCCCCAGGGGCCCGTCCTCCTTCCTATTCTCCCGTGGTCCACTCTCCTCTCCTATCAAATTTCTGATTCTCCTGCCCTTTATTTTTTCCACCAATCACCGCCCAGCCTCATTCCCCCCCCCCCCACCGCCCACCCACCTGGCTTCACCGACCACCGTCTGGCTTGTACTCGTTCCACTCCACCTATTTCTTAAAATTCTGGCATCTTCCCCTTTCATTTCCACTCCTGACGAAGGGTCTCAGCCTGAAATGTTGACAGTCGATTCATTTTTGTAGATGCTGCCTCCCCCTGCTCGGGACCCTGAACTGCGCTGGGGTCCAAGTCCACAGCTCCCCGAAAGAGGCCGCACTAGGCATTAGGGTGGCAATGGAGACGCACTTGCCTGCAGCAGGAAGTCCTGCTGCAGCGGTATACAATTCTGGTGCCATAAGACCATCAGGTATCGGAGCAGAATTAGGCCACTTGACCCATCGAGTCCCCTCTGTCATTTCATCATTTTCCCTCTCAGCCGCAGTCTTCTGCCTCCTCCCCGTATCCCTTTGTACCGGGACTAATCAAGAATCTATCAACCTCTGCCTTAAATATACCCAATGACTCGGCCTCCACAGCTGTCTGTGGCAATGAATTCCACAGATTCACCACTCTCTGGCTAAAGAAATTCCTCCTCACCTCTGTTCTAAATGGACATCCCTCTATTCTGAGGCTGTGCCCTCTGGTCCCAGACTCCCCCACATCCTCTCCACATCCACTCTATTGAGGCCTTTCAACATTTGATAGGTTTCAATGAGATTCCCCCCTCACTCTTCTGAATTCCAGTGAGTGCAGACCCAGAGCCATCAAACGCTCCTCATATGAGAAGCCTTTCATTCCTGGAATAACCCCCATGAACCCCCTTTGAATCCTCTCCAACGTCAGCACGTCCTTTCTTGGATAAGCGGGCCTGGGGCGGGATTGCTGAAGCTGTTCTGAACGTGGTGTTAAAGAGGCTGTCAGACGGACACACACCCATGTGAGCAGGCAGACAGTGAAGGAGTAGAGACTGTGCAGAGGCATTCAAGAGATCCCGCTTTACCGGAGGGGCTAACAGAAGGAAGGTGGGCTGGGGTAGGAGTGTGCTCACAGATGGACTGAGTGGTCACTGGGCCACACTTCGTCATTGAGGAGTGGGCAGGTTGTCGACATATCATTTCCTCCTACCGTCTCTCCGCTTTCCAAAGGGATCGCTCCCTCTGTGATTCCCTTGTCCATTCGTCCCTTCTCCTTCTCAGCCATTGTCCCTCAAGCGGCCAAGGTGCTGCACCTGCCCATTCACCTCCTCCCTCCCCTCCATTCAGGGCCCAACAGCACCTCCAGGTGAGGCAACACTTCTGCCCACCAAAAGTGGGACTTTCCGACGGCCAAACATTTCAGTTCTGACTCCCATTCCTGTCCCGACATGAGGCCACCCTCATCTTCTATTCCATCTGGGTAGCCTCCAGTGTGATGGCATGAACATCGATTTCTCCAACTTCTGGTACTTTTTTTGCCCCCTCCCTTTTCTCTCATCTTCAATTCCCCACTCTGGCCTCTCACCTCTTCTCCTCACCTGCCTATCACCTCTCCCGGTGCCCCTCCGCCTTGCCTTTCTGCCATGGTCCACTCTCCTCTCCTATCACATTCCTTCTTCTCCAGCCCTTTATCGTCCCCACTCACCCGGCTTCACCGATCTCCTTCCTCTCTCCCCACCTTTTCTATTCTGGCATCTTCCCCCTTTCTTTCCAGGCCTGGTGAAGGGTGTCAGCCTGAAACATCGACCGTTGATTCATTTCCATAGGCTCTGCCTGACCTGCGGAGTTCCTGCAGCGTTTTGTGTGTGTTGCCTCAGACTGTCAGCTGATGCTCTGAGACGGTTGTGCGGCGAGATCGGGCCTCGTGTGGGCAGGGAGGGAGAACAGTGCACGAGGCCTGGTGGTGGGGGCGCAGTTACGTGGAACGTCTGGAAGCGAACCTGCCTGGTTTGGGCAGATGTGTAAATGTTTCTCCTGCTGTTTCTTTAACGCTCCAGAGCACGTTGGACAGCATGCAGGTACCACGTTTAACCAGAATGTGTTAGTGAGATTCCTCTTGTTCGGAGGTGTGCTGTGTGTGCTAGACTGGCCTCGGCACAAACTGTGCCCTCCTCCTTTGCAAGTTTCATATCAAGCAAGTAGCAAATGTATACTTACTAATTTTACTCAGATGCAGTGTGGGATAGACCCTGCGGACCCTTCAGCCCAATGATTAAACTGACTACTAACCGGTACATCTTTCAACCATGGGAGGAGACCGGAGCACCCGGAGGAAACCCACACGGTCAAGGGGAGAACGTACAAACTCCTCACAGAGGACGGCAGAAATGAACTAACTCCCCATTCCCTCGTGGCCCGAGCTACGATAGAGTTGCTTTGACAACTATTTTACCCTGGCAACTAAGTCGAACGTTGCTGGGGGAAGCCAGTGGGGCCGGTGTCTGCCAATAGCCAAGAAACTCCTAGCTGATTTGGAGTCAGTGCCGGAAAGTGCTCACTTGTGCAAACTACCTACTCCGATGGCCCAGGGTGTTTACGGAAAGGAGACAGGGGACCAAACATGTGATTACGGCATGCACCGAAACTTGCAAAGGGGATGAATGCAGAGCTGAGCATCAGCGAGCGATGGCCGAGGAAGAGTCGCAATGGCTGGTTAGTATGCGCTTGTGCCTCCCGACATCGGGCTTGCGTCCCCCGATGATTGACAGCAGCCGCTCTCCCTTCGGCAAGAGGTGGAAGAGTCACACTCAACAATTCAGACAGTTTCTAACCATGCACTGTCAGATTTCACAAAGCAATGAACATTGCATCACGATTTTGGCCTCTATGCTCAGTCTATCTGTCTGTCTCTCTCTCTGTCTCTTTCTATCAATAGATCTCTCTCTACCTATCTATCTATTCATTTATTTGTTCGCCTTATTTATTTTTTATTATGATGTCACTGTAATTATGTTTAATATATTGCATTGTCCATCAGCCACCAGACAGTATGTCAGTGATATTAGACCCGATTCAGGAACTGCAATGGCTTTTAACTCTTTAGATTGCTCCCTGCATGATCATCCCCATTCAGGGGTGATCACCTCTTTCCAGTTGCCTCCCAGTCTGGGCTCATCCCCAATGTGGAAGTCATGTTTGCCCACATCGACCACCCAGAGAGTGAGTGAGTGTGTGAGTGAGTGAGTGAGTGAGTGAGTGTGTGTGTGAGTGTGTGAGACACACTCCTCCAGATGTGTTTCGATAGTGATCCATCGTTCAGTCACCTATTGCAGACGCACTTGTAGCACTCTGTGGCCAGAAGCCCTCCCCATATGTCCCATCCATCTGCCAGTACGCCACTGGCTCTTCCCATCCAAATGCAAGCATGCCAATGGCCAGCCTTCCCGTCCATCTGAAAGCATGCCAATGGCCAGCCTTCCCGTCCATCTGAAAGCATGCCATTGGCCAGCCTTCCCATCCAAATGCAAGCATGCCATTGGCCAGCCTTCCCGTCCATCTGAAAGCATGCCATTGGCCAGCCTTCCCCTCCATCTGAAAGCATGCCATTGGCCAGCCTTCCCATCCAAATGCAAGCATGCCATTGGCCACCCTTTCCGTCTGTCTGCAAGCATGCCATTGGCCAGCCTTCCCGTCCATCTGAAAGCATGCCATTGGCCAGCCTTTCCGTCCGTCTGCAAGCATGCCATTGGCCAGCCTTCCCATCCAAATGCAAGCATGCCATTGGCCAGCCTTTCCGTCCATCTGAAAGCATGCCATTGGCCAGCCTTTCCGTCCGTCTGCAAGCTTACCATTGCACAAATGAATTAGATGTAAGACAAGGCCACTCGACCTTTTGGGCCTTTTCCACCAACCATAGTATCAGAATTAGCCCATTCGAACCTGTTCTATCATTCCATCATGGCTGATTTATTATCCTTCTCAACCCCATTTTCCTGACTACTCCCCTTAACTTTTGACATCATGACTAATCAAGAGCTGATCGATATCTGCTTTAGATATACCCCAGTGACTTGGCCTCCACAGCCGTCCAAGGCATTAAATTCCACAGATTCACCACCCTCTGGCTAAAGAAATTCCTCCTCATTTCTGTTCTAAATGGACTTCCTCTGTTCCAAGTCTGTGCCCTCTGGTCCTAGACTACCCCACCACAGGAAACATCCTCTCCATATCCACTCTATCTGTGTCCTCTGGTCCTAGACTCCCCCACCATAGGAAACATCCTCTCCACATCCACTCTATCTGTGTCCTCTGGTCCCAGACTCCCCCACTATAGGAAACATCCTCTCCACATCCACTCTATCTGTGCCCTCTGGTCCCAGACTCCCCCACTATAGGAAACATCCTCTCCACATCCACTCTATCTGTGTCCTCTGGTCCTAGACTCCCCCACTATAGGAAACATCCTCTCCACATCCACTCTATCTGTGTCCTCTGGTCCTAGACTCCCCCACTATAGGAAATATCCTCTCCACATCCACTCTATCTGTGTCCTCTGGTCCCAGACTCCCCCACTATAGGAAACATCCTCTCCACATCCACTCTATCTGTGTCCTCTGGTCCTAGACTCCCTCAACTTAGGAAACATCCCCTCCACATCCACTCTATCTGTGTCCTCTGGTCCTAGACTCCCCCACTATAGGAAACATCCTCTCTACATCCACTCTATCTGTGTCCTCTGGTCCCAGACTCCCCCACTATAGGAAACATCCTCTCCACATCCACTCTATCTGTGTCCTCTGGTCCCAGACTCCCCCACTATAGGAAACATCCTCTCCACATCCACTCTATCTGTGTCCTCTGGTCCTAGACTCCCCTACCTTAGGAAACATCCCCTCCACATCCACTCTATCTGTGTCCTCTGGTCCTAGACTCCCCTACCTTAGGAAACATCCCCTCCACATCCACTCTATCTGTGTCCTCTGGTCCTAGACTCCCAAACTATAGGAAACATCCTCTCCACATCCGCTCTATCTGTGCCCTCTGGTCCTAGACTCCCCCACTATAGGAAACATCCTCTCCACATCCACTCTATCTGTGTCCTCTGGTCCTAGACTCACCCACTATAGGAAACATACTCTCCATATCCACTATCTGTGTCCTCTAGTCCTAGACTCCCCCACTATAGGAAACATCCTCTCCACATCCACTCTATCTGTGTCCTCTGGTCCCAGACTCCCCCACTATAGGAAACATCCTCTCCACATCCACTCTATCTGTGCCCTCTGGTCCTAAACTCCCCCACCATAGGAAACATCCTCTCCACATCCACTCTATCTGTGTCCTCTGGTCCTAGACTCCCTCAGCTTAGGAAACATCCCCTCCACATCCACTCTATCTGTGTCCTCTGGTCCTAGACTCCCCCACTATAGGAAACATCCTCTCCACATCCGCTCTATCTGTGCCCTCTGGTCCTAGACTCCCCCACCATAGGAAACATCCTCTCCACATCCGCTCTATCTGTGTCCTCTGGTCCTAGACTCCCCCACTATAGGAAACATCCTCTCCACATCCACTCTATCTGTGTCGTCTGGTCCTAGACTCCCTCACCTTAGGAAACATCCTCTCCACATCCACTCTATCTGTGTCCTCTGGTCCTTACTCACCCACTATAGGAAACATCCTCTCTACTTCCATTCTATCTGTGTCCTCTGGTCCTAGACTCACCCACTATAGGAAACATCCTCTCTACATCCACTCTATCTGTGTCCTCTGGTCCTAGACTCCCCCACTATAGGAAACATCCTCTCCACATCCACTCTATCTGTGTCCTCTGGTCCTAGACTCCCTCACCTTAGGAAACATCCCCTCCACATCCACTCTATCTGTGTCCTCTGGTCCTAGACTCCCCCACTATAGGAAACATCCTCTCCACATCCACTCTATCTGTGCCCTCTGGTCCTAGACTCCCCCACCATAGGAAACATCCTCTCCACATCCACTCTATCTGTGTCCTCTGGTCCTAGACTCTCCCACTATAGGAAACATCCACTCCACATCCACTCTATCTGTGTCCTCTGGTCCTAGACTCCCCCACCAGAGGAAACATCCTCTCCACATCCACGCAATCTGTGTCCTCTGGTCCTAGACTCCCTCACCTTAGGAAACTTCCTCTCCACATCCACTCTATCTGTGTCCTCTGGTCCTAGACTCCCCCACTATAGGAAACATCCTCTCCACATCCACTCTTTCTGTGTCCTCTGGCCCTAGACTCCCCCACTATAGGAAACATCCTCTCCACATCCACTCTATCTCTGTCCTCTGGTCCTAGACTCTCCCAATATAGGAAACATCCTCTCCACATCCACTCTATCTGCGTCCTCTGGTCCTAGACTGACCCACTATAGGAAACATCCTCTCTATCTGTGTCCTCTGGTCCCAGACTCCCCCACTATAGGAAACATCCTCTCCACATCCACTCTATCTGTGTCCTCTGGTCCCAGACTCCCCCACTATAGGAAACATCCACTCCACATCCACTCTATCTGTGTCCTCTGGTCCTAGACTCCCTCACCTTAGGAAACATCCCCTCCACATCCACTCTATCTGTGTCCTCTGGTCCTAGACTCCCCCACTATAGGAAACATCCACTCCACATCCGCTCTATCTGTGCCCTCTGGTCCTAGACTCCCCCACTATAGGAAACATCCTCTCCACATCCGCTCTATCTGTGTCCTCTGGTCCTTGACTCACCCACTATAGGAAACATCCTCTCCACATCCACTATCTGTGTCCTCTGGTCCTAGACTCCCTCACCTTAGGAAACATCCCCTCCACATCCACTCTATCTGTGTCCTCTGGTCCTAGACTCCCCCACTATAGGAAACATCCTCTCTACATCCACTCTATCTGTGTCCTCTGGTCCCAGACTCCCCCACTATAGGAAACATCCTCTCCACATCCACTCTATCTGTGTCCTCTGGTCCCAGACTCCCCCACTATAGGAAACATCCTCTCCACATCCACTCTATCTGTGTCCTCTGGTCCTAGACTCCCCTACCTTAGGAAACATCCCCTCCACATCCACTCTATCTGTGTCCTCTGGTCCTAGACTCCCCTACCTTAGGAAACATCCCCTCCACATCCACTCTATCTGTGTCCTCTGGTCCTAGACTCCCAAACTATAGGAAACATCCTCTCCACATCCGCTCTATCTGTGCCCTCTGGTCCTAGACTCCCCCACTATAGGAAACATCCTCTCCACATCCACTCTATCTGTGTCCTCTGGTCCTAGACTCACCCACTATAGGAAACATCCTCTCCACATCCACTATCTGTGTCCTCTAGTCCTAGACTCCCCCACTATAGGAAACATCCTCTCCACATCCACTCTATCTGTGTCCTCTGGTCCCAGACTCCCCCACTATAGAAAACATCCTCTCCACATCCACTCTATCTGTGCCCTCTGGTCCTAGACTCCCCCACCATAGGAAACATCCTCTCCACATCCACTCTATCTGTGTCCTCTGGTCCTAGACTCCCTCAGCTTAGGAAACATCCCCTCCACATCCACTCTATCTGTGTCCTCTGGTCCTAGACTCCCCTACCTTAGGAAACATCCCCTCCACATCCACTCTATCTGTGTCCTCTGGTCCTAGACTCCCAAACTATAGGAAACATCCTCTCCACATCCGCTCTATCTGTGCCCTCTGGTCCTAGACTCCCCCACTATAGGAAACATCCTCTCCACATCCACTCTATCTGTGTCCTCTGGTCCTAGACTCACCCACTATAGGAAACATCCTCTCCATATCCACTATCTGTGTCCTCTAGTCCTAGACTCCCCCACTATAGGAAACATCCTCTCCACATCCACTCTATCTGTGTCCTCTGGTCCCAGACTCCCCCACTATAGGAAACATCCTCTCCACATCCACTCTATCTGTGCCCTCTGGTCCTAGACTCCCCCACCATAGGAAACATCCTCTCCTCATCCACTCTATCTGTGTCCTCTGGTCCTAGACTCCCTCAGCTTAGGAAACATCCCCTCCACATCCACTCTATCTGTGTCCTCTGGTCCTAGACTCCCCCACTATAGGAAACATCCTCTCCACATCCGCTCTATCTGTGCCCTCTGGTCCTAGACTCCCCCACCATAGGAAACATCCTCTCCACATCCGCTCTATCTGTGTCCTCTGGTCCTAGACTCCCCCACTATAGGAAACATCCTCTCCACATCCACTCTATCTGTGTCGTCTGGTCCTAGACTCCCTCACCTTAGGAAACATCCTCTCCACATCCACTCTATCTGTGTCCTCTGGTCCTTACTCACCCACTATAGGAAACATCCTCTCTACATCCATTCTATCTGTGTCCTCTGGTCCTAGACTCACCCACTATAGGAAACATCCTCTCTACATCCACTCTATCTGTGTCCTCTGGTCCTAGACTCCCCCACTATAGGAAACATCCTCTCCACATCCACTCTATCTGTGTCCTCTGGTCCTAGACTCCCTCACCTTAGGAAACATCCCCTCCACATCCACTCTATCTGTGTCCTCTGGTCCTAGACTCCCCCACTATAGGAAACATCCTCTCCACATCCACTCTATCTGTGCCCTCTGGTCCTAGACTCCCCCACCATAGGAAACATCCTCTCCACATCCACTCTATCTGTGTCCTCTGGTCCTAGACTCTCCCACTATAGGAAACATCCACTCCACATCCACTCTATCTGTGTCCTCTGGTCCTAGACTCCCCCACCAGAGGAAACATCCTCTCCACATCCACGCTATCTGTGTCCTCTGGTCCTAGACTCCCTCACCTTAGGAAACTTCCTCTCCACATCCACTCTATCTGTGTCCTCTGGTCCTAGACTCCCCCACTATAGGAAACATCCTCTCCACATCCACTCTTTCTTTGTCCTCTGGCCCTAGACTCCCCCACTATAGGAAACATCCTCTCCACATCCACTCTATCTCTGTCCTCTGGTCCTAGACTCTCCCAATATAGGAAACATCCTCTCCACATCCACTCTATCTGCGTCCTCTGGTCCTAGACTGACCCACTATAGGAAACATCCTCTCTATCTGTGTCCTCTGGTCCCAGACTCCCCCACTATATGAAACATCCTCTCCACATCCACTCTATCTGTGTCCTCTGGTCCCAGACTCCCCCACTATAGGAAACATCCACTCCACATCCACTCTATCTGTGTCCTCTGGTCCTAGACTCCCTCACCTTAGGAAACATCCCCTCCACATCCACTCTATCTGTGTCCTCTGGTCCTAGACTCCCCCACTATAGGAAACATCCACTCCACATCCGCTCTATCTGTGCCCTCTGGTCCTAGACTCCCCCACTATAGGAAACATCCTCTCCACATCCGCTCTATCTGTGTCCTCTGGTCCTAGACTCACCCACTATAGGAAACATCCTCTCCACATCCACTATCTGTGTCCTCTGGTCCTAGACTCCCTCACCTTAGGAAACATCCCCTCCACATCCACTCTATCTGTGTCCTCTGGTCCTAGACTCCCCCACTATAGGAAACATCCTCTCCACATCCACTCTATCTGTGTCCTCTGGTCCTAGACTCCCCCACCAGAGGAAACATCCTCTCCACATCCACTCTATCTGTGCCCTCTGGTCCTAGACTCCCCCACCATAGGAAACATCCTCTCCACATCCACTCTATCTGTGTCCTCTGGTCCTAGACTCCCTCAACTTAGGAAACATCCCCTCCACATCCACTCTATCTGTGTCCTCTGGTCCTAGACTCCCCCACTATAGGAAACATCCTCTCTACATCCACTCTATCTGTGTCCTCTGGTCCCAGACTCCCCCACTATAGGAAACATCCTCTCCACATCCACTCTATCTGTGTCCTCTGGTCCCAGACTCCCCCACTATAGGAAACATCCTCTCCACATCCACTCTATCTGTGTCCTCTGGTCCTAGACTCCCCTACCTTAGGAAACATCCCCTCCACATCCACTCTATCTGTGTCCTCTGGTCCTAGACTCCCCTACCTTAGGAAACATCCCCTCCACATCCACTCTATCTGTGTCCTCTGGTCCTAGACTCCCAAACTATAGGAAACATCCTCTCCACATCCGCTCTATCTGTGCCCTCTGGTCCTAGACTCCCCCACTATAGGAAACATCCTCTCCACATCCACTCTATCTGTGTCCTCTGGTCCTAGACTCACCCACTATAGGAAACATCCTCTCCACATCCACTATCTGTGTCCTCTAGTCCTAGACTCCCCCACTATAGGAAACATCCTCTCCACATCCACTCTATCTGTGTCCTCTGGTCCCAGACTCCCCCACTATAGGAAACATCCTCTCCACATCCACTCTATCTGTGCCCTCTGGTCCTAGACTCCCCCACCATAGGAAACATCCTCTCCACATCCACTCTATCTGTGTCCTCTGGTCCTAGACTCCCTCAGCTTAGGAAACATCCCCTCCACATCCACTCTATCTGTGTCCTCTGGTCCTAGACTCCCCCACTATAGGAAACATCCTCTCCACATCCGCTCTATCTGTGCCCTCTGGTCCTAGACTCCCCCACCATAGGAAACATCCTCTCCACATCCGCTCTATCTGTGTCCTCTGGTCCCAGACTCCCCCACTATAGGAAACATCCTCTCCACATCCACTCTATCTGTGTCCTCTGGTCCTAGACTCACCCACTATAGGAAACATCATCTCCACATCCACTCTATCTGTGTCCTCTGGTCCTAGACTCCCTCAGCTTAGGAAACATCCCCTCCACATCCACTCTATCTGTGTCCTCTGGTCCTAGACTCCTTCAACTTAGGAAACATCCCCTCCACATCCACTCTATCTGTGTCCTCTGGTCCTAGACTCCCCCACTATAGGAAACATCCTCTCTACATCCACTCTATCTGTGTCCTCTGGTCCCAGACTCCCCCACTATAGGAAACATCCTCTCCACATCCACTCTATCTGTGTCCTCTGGTCCCAGACTCCCCCACTATAGGAAACATCCTCTCCACATCCACTCTATCTGTGTCCTCTGGTCCTAGACTCCCCTACCTTAGGAAACATCCCCTCCACATCCACTCTATCTGTGTCCTCTGGTCCTAGACTCCCCTACCTTAGGAAACATCCCCTCCACATCCACTCTATCTGTGTCCTCTGGTCCTAGACTCCCAAACTATAGGAAACATCCTCTCCACATCCGCTCTATCTGTGCCCTCTGGTCCTAGACTCCCCCACTATAGGAAACATCCTCTCCACATCCACTCTATCTGTGTCCTCTGGTCCTAGACTCACCCACTATAGGAAACATCCTCTCCACATCCACTATCTGTGTCCTCTAGTCCTAGACTCCCCCACTATAGGAAACATCCTCTCCACATCCACTCTATCTGTGTCCTCTGGTCCCAGACTCCCCCACTATAGGAAACATCCTCTCCACATCCACTCTATCTGTGCCCTCTGGTCCTAGACTCCCCCACTATAGGAAACATCCTCTCCACATCCACTCTTTCTGTGTCCCCTGGTCCTAGACTCCCCCACTATAGGAAACATCCTCTCCACATCCACTCTATCTGTGTCCCCTGGTCCTAGACTCCCCCACTATAGGAAACATCCTCTCCACATCCACTCTATCTGTGTCCTCTGGTCCTAGACTCCCTCACCTTAGGAAACATCCCCTCCACATCCACTCTATCTGTGTCCTCTAGTCCTAGACTCCCCCACTATAGGAAACATCCTCTCCACATCCACTCTATCTGTGTCCTCTGGTCCTAGACTCCCCCACTATAGGAAACATCCTCTCCACATCCACTCTATCTGTGTCCTCTGGTCCTAGACTCCCCCACCAGAGGAAACATCCTCTCCACATCCACTCTATCTGTGTCGTCTGGTCCTAGACTCCCTCACCTTAGGAAACATCCTCTCCACATCCACTCTATCTGTGTCCTCTGGTCCTAGACTCCCCCACTATAGGAAACATCCTCTCCACATCCACTCTATCTGTGTCCTCTGGTCCTAGACTCCCTCACCTTAGGAAACATCCCCTCCACATCCACTCTATCTGTGTCCTCTGGTCCTAGACTCCCCCACTATAGGAAACATCCTCTCCACATCCACTCTATCTGTGCCCTCTGGTCCTAGACTCCCCCACCATAGGAAACATCCTCTCCACATCCACTCTATCTGTGTCCTCTGGTCCTAGACTCTCCCACTATAGGAAACATCCACTCCACATCCACTCTATCTGTGTCCTCTGGTCCTAGACTCCCCCACCAGAGGAAACATCCTCTCCACATCCACGCTATCTTTGTCCTCTGGTCCTAGACTCCCTCACCTTAGGAAACTTCCTCTCCACATCCACTCTATCTGTGTCCTCTGGTCCTAGACTCCCCCACTATAGGAAACATCCTCTCCACATCCACTCTTTCTGTGTCCTCTGGCCCTAGACTCCCCCACTATAGGAAACATCCTCTCCACATCCACTCTATCTCTGTCCTCTGGTCCTAGACTCTCCCAATATAGGAAACATCCTCTCCACATCCACTCTATCTGCGTCCTCTGGTCCTAGACTCACCCACTATAGGAAACATCCTCTCTATCTGTGTCCTCTGGTCCCAGACTCCCCCACTATAGGAAACATCCTCTCCACATCCACTCTATCTCTGTCCTCTGGTCCTAGACTCCCTCACCTTAGGAAACATCCCCTCCACATCCACTCTATCTGTGTCCTCTGGTCCTAGACTCCCCCACTATAGGAAACATCCACTCCACATCCGCTCTATCTGTGCCCTCTGGTCCTTGACTCACCCACTATAGGAAACATCCTCTCCACATCCACTATCTGTGTCCTCTGGTCCTAGACTCCCTCACCTTAGGAAACATCCCCTCCACATCCACTCTATCTGTGTCCTCTGGTCCTAGACTCCCCCACTATAGGAAACATCCTCTCCACATCCACTCTATCTGTGTCCTCTGGTCCTAGACTCCCCCACCAGAGGAAACATCCTCTCCACATCCACTCTATCTGTGCCCTCTGGTCCTAGACTCCCCCACCATAGGAAACATCCTCTCCACATCCACTCTATCTGTGTCCTCTGGTCCTAGACTCCCTCAGCTTAGGAAACATCCCCTCCAGATCCACTCTATCTGTGTCCTCTGGTCCTAGACTCCCCCACTATAGGAAACATCCTCTCCACATCCACTCTATCTGTGTCCTCTGGTCCTAGACTCCCCCACTATAGGAAACATCCTCTCCACATCCACTCTATCTGTGTCCTCTGGTCCTAGACTCCCCCACTATAGGAAACATCCTCTCCACATCCACTCTATCTGTGTCCTCTGGTCCCAGACTCCCCCACTATAGGAAACATCCTCTCCACATCCACTCTATCTGTGCCCTCTGGTCCTAGACACCCCCACCATAGGAAACATCCTCTCCACATCCACTCTATCTGTGTCCTCTGGTCCTAGACTCCCTCAGCTTAGGAAACATCCCCTCCACATCCACTCTATCTGTGTCCTCTGGTCCTAGACTCCCCCACTATAGGAAACATCCTCTCCACATCCGCTCTATCTGTGCCCTCTGGTCCTAGACTCCCCCACCATAGGAAACATCCTCTCCACATCCGCTCTATCTGTGTCCTCTGGTCCTAGACTCCCCCAATATAGGAAACATCCTCTCCACATCCACTCTATCTGTGTCGTCTGGTCCTAGACTCCCTCACCTTAGGAAACATCCTCTCCACATCCACTCTATCTGTGTCCTCTGGTCCTTACTCACCCACTATAGGAAACATCCTCTCTACATCCATTCTATCTGTGTCCTCTGGTCCTAGACTCACCCACTATAGGAAACATCCTCTCTACATCCACTCTATCTGTGTCCTCTGGTCCTAGACTCCCCCACTATAGGAAACATCCTCTCCACATCCACTCTATCTGTGTCCTCTGGTCCTAGACTCCCTCACCTTAGGAAACATCCCCTCCACATCCACTCTATCTGTGTCCTCTGGTCCTAGACTCCCCCACTATAGGAAACATCCTCTCCACATCCACTCTATCTGTGCCCTCTGGTCCTAGACTCCCCCACCATAGGAAACATCCTCTCCACATCCACTCTATCTGTGTCCTCTGGTCCTAGACTCTCCCACTATAGGAAACATCCACTCCACATCCACTCTATCTGTGTCCTCTGGTCCTAGACTCCCCCACCAGAGGAAACATCCTCTCCACATCCACGCTATCTGTGTCCTCTGGTCCTAGACTCCCTCACCTTAGGAAACTTCCTCTCCACATCCACTCTATCTGTGTCCTCTGGTCCTAGACTCCCCCACTATAGGAAACATCCTCTCCACATCCACTCTTTCTTTGTCCTCTGGCCCTAGACTCCCCCACTATAGGAAACATCCTCTCCACATCCACTCTATCTCTGTCCTCTGGTCCTAGACTCTCCCAATATAGGAAACATCCTCTCCACATCCACTCTATCTGCGTCCTCTGGTCCTAGACTGACCCACTATAGGAAACATCCTCTCTATCTGTGTCCTCTGGTCCCAGACTCCCCCACTATAGGAAACATCCTCTCCACATCCACTCTATCTGTGTCCTCTGGTCCCAGACTCCCCCACTATAGGAAACATCCACTCCACATCCACTCTATCTGTGTCCTCTGGTCCTAGACTCCCTCACCTTAGGAAACATCCCCTCCACATCCACTCTATCTGTGTCCTCTGGTCCTAGACTCCCCCACTATAGGAAACATCCACTCCACATCCGCTCTATCTGTGCCCTCTGGTCCTAGACTCCCCCACTATAGGAAACATCCTCTCCACATCCGCTCTATCTGTGTCCTCTGGTCCTTGACTCACCCACTATAGGAAACATCCTCTCCACATCCACTATCTGTGTCCTCTGGTCCTAGACTCCCTCACCTTAGGAAACATCCCCTCCACATCCACTCTATCTGTGTCCTCTGGTCCTAGACTCCCCCACTATAGGAAACATCCTCTCCACATCCACTCTATCTGTGTCCTCTGGTCCTAGACTCCCCCACCAGAGGAAACATCCTCTCCACATCCACTCTATCTGTGCCCTCTGGTCCTAGACTCCCCCACCATAGGAAACATCCTCTCCACATCCACTCTATCTGTGTCCTCTGGTCCTAGACTCCCTCAACTTAGGAAACATCCCCTCCACATCCACTCTATCTGTGTCCTCTGGTCCTAGACTCCCCCACTATAGGAAACATCCTCTCTACATCCACTCTATCTGTGTCCTCTGGTCCCAGACTCCCCCACTATAGGAAACATCCTCTCCACATCCACTCTATCTGTGTCCTCTGGTCCCAGACTCCCCCACTATAGGAAACATCCTCTCCACATCCACTCTATCTGTGTCCTCTGGTCCTAGACTCCCCTACCTTAGGAAACATCCCCTCCACATCCACTCTATCTGTGTCCTCTGGTCCTAGACTCCCCTACCTTAGGAAACATCCCCTCCACATCCACTCTATCTGTGTCCTCTGGTCCTAGACTCCCAAACTATAGGAAACATCCTCTCCACATCCGCTCTATCTGTGCCCTCTGGTCCTAGACTCCCCCACTATAGGAAACATCCTCTCCACATCCACTCTATCTGTGTCCTCTGGTCCTAGACTCACCCACTATAGGAAACATCCTCTCCACATCCACTCTATCTGTGTCCTCTGGTCCTAGACTCACCCACTATAGGAAACATCCTCTCCACATCCACTCTATCTGTGTCCTCTGGTCCTAGACTCCCTCAGCTTAGGAAACATCCCCTCCACATCCACTCTATCTGTGTCCTCTGGTCCTAGACTCCTTCAACTTAGGAAACATCCCCTCCACATCCACTCTATCTGTGTCCTCTGGTCCTAGACTCCCCCACTATAGGAAACATCCTCTCTACATCCACTCTATCTGTGTCCTCTGGTCCCAGACTCCCCCACTATAGGAAACATCCTCTCCACATCCACTCTATCTGTGTCCTCTGGTCCCAGACTCCCCCACTATAGGAAACATCCTCTCCACATCCACTCTATCTGTGTCCTCTGGTCCTAGACTCCCCCACTATAGGAAACATCCTCTCCACATCCACGCTATCTGTGTCCTCTGGTCCTAGACTCCCTCACCTTAGGAAACTTCCTCTCCACATCCACTCTATCTGTGTCCTCTGGTCCTAGACTCCCCCACTATAGGAAACATCCTCTCCACATCCACTCTTTCTTTGTCCTCTGGCCCTAGACTCCCCCACTATAGGAAACATCCTCTCCACATCCACTCTATCTCTGTCCTCTGGTCCTAGACTCTCCCAATATAGGAAACATCCTCTCCACATCCACTCTATCTGCGTCCTCTGGTCCTAGACTGACCCACTATAGGAAACATCCTCTCTATCTGTGTCCTCTGGTCCCAGACTCCCCCACTATAGGAAACATCCTCTCCACATCCACTCTATCTGTGTCCTCTGGTCCCAGACTCCCCCACTATAGGAAACATCCACTCCACATCCACTCTATCTGTGTCCTCTGGTCCTAGACTCCCTCACCTTAGGAAACATCCCCTCCACATCCACTCTATCTGTGTCCTCTGGTCCTAGACTCCCCCACTATAGGAAACATCCACTCCACATCCGCTCTATCTGTGCCCTCTGGTCCTAGACTCCCCCACTATAGGAAACATCCTCTCCACATCCGCTCTATCTGTGTCCTCTGGTCCTTGACTCACCCACTATAGGAAACATCCTCTCCACATCCACTATCTGTGTCCTCTGGTCCTAGACTCCCTCACCTTAGGAAACATCCCCTCCACATCCACTCTATCTGTGTCCTCTGGTCCTAGACTCCCCCACTATAGGAAACATCCTCTCCACATCCACTCTATCTGTGTCCTCTGGTCCTAGACTCCCCCACCAGAGGAAACATCCTCTCCACATCCACTCTATCTGTGCCCTCTGGTCCTAGACTCCCCCACCATAGGAAACATCCTCTCCACATCCACTCTATCTGTGTCCTCTGGTCCTAGACTCCCTCAACTTAGGAAACATCCCCTCCACATCCACTCTATCTGTGTCCTCTGGTCCTAGACTCCCCCACTATAGGAAACATCCTCTCTACATCCACTCTATCTGTGTCCTCTGGTCCCAGACTCCCCCACTATAGGAAACATCCTCTCCACATCCACTCTATCTGTGTCCTCTGGTCCCAGACTCCCCCACTATAGGAAACATCCTCTCCACATCCACTCTATCTGTGTCCTCTGGTCCTAGACTCCCCTACCTTAGGAAACATCCCCTCCACATCCACTCTATCTGTGTCCTCTGGTCCTAGACTCCCCTACCTTAGGAAACATCCCCTCCACATCCACTCTATCTGTGTCCTCTGGTCCTAGACTCCCAAACTATAGGAAACATCCTCTCCACATCCGCTCTATCTGTGCCCTCTGGTCCTAGACTCCCCCCACTATAGGAAACATCCTCTCCACATCCACTCTATCTGTGTCCTCTGGTCCTAGACTCACCCACTATAGGAAACATCCTCTCCACATCCACTATCTGTGTCCTCTAGTCCTAGACTCCCCCACTTAGGAAACATCCTCTCCACATCCACTCTATCTGTGTCCTCTGGTCCCAGACTCCCCCACTATAGGAAACATCCTCTCCACATCCACTCTATCTGTGCCCTCTGGTCCTAGACTCCCCCACCATAGGAAACATCCTCTCCACATCCACTCTATCTGTGTCCTCTGGTCCTAGACTCCCTCAGCTTAGGAAACATCCCCTCCACATCCACTCTATCTGTGTCCTCTGGTCCTAGACTCCCCACTATAGGAAACATCCTCTCCACATCCGCTCTATCTGTGCCCTCTGGTCCTAGACTCCCCCACCATAGGAAACATCCTCTCCACATCCGCTCTATCTGTGTCCTCTGGTCCCAGACTCCCCCCACTATAGGAAACATCCTCTCCACATCCACTCTATCTGTGTCCTCTGGTCCTAGACTCACCCACTATAGGAAACATCCTCTCCACATCCACTCTATCTGTGTCCTCTGGTCCTAGACTCCCTCAGCTTAGGAAACATCCCCTCCACATCCACTCTATCTGTGTCCTCTGGTCCTAGACTCCTTCAACTTAGGAAACATCCCCTCCACATCCACTCTATCTGTGTCCTCTGGTCCTAGACTCCCCCACTATAGGAAACATCCTCTCTACATCCACTCTATCTGTGTCCTCTGGTCCCAGACTCCCCCACTATAGGAAACATCCTCTCCACATCCACTCTATCTGTGTCCTCTGGTCCCAGACTCCCCCCACTATAGGAAACATCCTCTCCACATCCACTCTATCTGTGTCCTCTGGTCCTAGACTCCCCTACCTTAGGAAACATCCCCTCCACATCCACTCTATCTGTGTCCTCTGGTCCTAGACTCCCCTACCTTAGGAAACATCCCCTCCACATCCACTCTATCTGTGTCCTCTGGTCCTAGACTCCCAAACTATAGGAAACATCCTCTCCACATCCGCTCTATCTGTGCCCTCTGGTCCTAGACTCCCCCACTATAGGAAACATCCTCTCCACATCCACTCTATCTGTGTCCTCTGGTCCTAGACTCACCCACTATAGGAAACATCCTCTCCACATCCACTATCTGTGTCCTCTAGTCCTAGACTCCCCCACTATAGGAAACATCCTCTCCACATCCACTCTATCTGTGTCCTCTGGTCCCAGACTCCCCCCACTATAGGAAACATCCTCTCCACATCCACTCTTTCTGTGTCCCCTGGTCCTAGACTCCCCCACTATAGGAAACATCCTCTCCACATCCACTCTATCTGTGTCCCCTGGTCCTAGACTCCCCCCACTATAGGAAACATCCTCTCCACATCCACTCTATCTGTGTCCTCTGGTCCTAGACTCCCTCACCTTAGGAAACATCCCCTCCACATCCACTCTATCTGTGTCCTCTAGTCCTAGACTCCCCCACTATAGGAAACATCCTCTCCACATCCACTCTATCTGTGTCCTCTGGTCCTAGACTCCCCCACTATAGGAAACATCCTCTCCACATCCACTCTATCTGTGTC